>NW_022589723.1:33468929-33729168 GCF_004348235.1 Phoca vitulina
CTTTCTTTCTTTCTTTCTTTCTTTCTTTCTTTCTTTCTTTCTTTCTTCTTTCTTCTTCCTTTTTAAATCTTATTTATTTATTTGCCAGAGAGAGAGAGAGCGAGCGCGTGCAAAAGCAGGGGGAGCAGCAGACGGAGGGAAAGGGAGAAGGAGACTCCCTGCTGAGCAAGGAGCCTGACATGGGGCTTGAGCTCAGGACCCCAAGATCATGACCTGAGCCAAAGGCAGATGCTTAACCGACTGAGCCACCCAGGTGCCCCACCCTACTACTTTGGCTGGTTCTGGACTTTGGCTTTGTGCATGGCTCCCAGAGTGGGTTCAAACTGTCTCTGTTTTGGTGGCCCAACTATGTGTGACGGGGAATTCCAAGCCCCAGCCCCAGATTCTCAGGTCCTCACCCAGCTTTCCAACCCCAAGGAAGGAGTCCTTGGCCCATGCTCCCCATCCTTTTGTTCTATAACTTGTCATTTTGTGTTGTAACCATTTGTCTTCATGACTGAGACCCTCTCTGGACTGGGAGTGACTTGAGGGCAGAAATATGGCACAGTGGGTGTCAAAACATATTTCATAAATGCATGCATGAATAAGTTATGGTCAGTCTCTTGTATATTAATATTTGTGTGATATTAATACAAATGATATTTTAGCACAATGAATTATATAGAAAACCTTTTTATCATCCATGACTTCCATTTCAAGCCGTCTTAAGAGGGAGGAAACAGAATGTTTGCCTCTCTGGTCCCACTGGGGGTCAAAGGAATATTTTAGGCTTTTTGCTTGTATTTCTCTATGGCCACTACTTTCTTTGGGGCTTTTCTACCTTACTAGTTTGATTTTGGATTAAGTGTGTTGCTCGGTTATCTATTTTGAACTTCATCTTAAGTTGTTCATGGTTCATTGCTATTGCTTCACATTTCACCCATTGTGTTTTTCCTTTTAGCACTTCTATAGGTTGTGAGTTAGGATAATAAAGTCAAGATAAAATCACCCCAAGCCATTTGTAGCTCTGGGAAGCTGGAACCTGGGAAGCTGTCAGATGCTGGCTGGGTGCCACCAAGAGGAGGAAATGTTCTTTCTTGTTGCCAGCCTTTTCAGGACTCCTCAACAGCTTCTTGCCAAAATTTTAGGAAAACGATGCTACTCTTTCCTGGAGCTATTCTGTATGTTTCTATAGGTGGGGAGTCTTTCAACAAGTATTTTGGCTATAAATGCCTCTCATGTTTTTTCATTGGATTAAGTCTGTAACTTGAGCTCCATGTTGTGAAATATTGACATAGAGATATTAATCATTGTGCATAGGTGACGTATTGTCATCATCACCAGCCACTCACATTAACTGAAGGTTTATAGTGTATGGAATCCTGCTCAGGATGTGCTCATAAAAGAATAATTGGAGATGAATTCTTCTTCCTCTTCTTCTTCTTCTTTTTCTCCTTCTTCTTCTTCCTTCTCCTTCTCCTAATCCTCTCCTTCTCCTTCTTCTTCTTTTCTCCCTCTTCTTCTTCTTCTTCTTCTTCTTCTTCTTCTCCTTCTTCTTCCTCTTCTTCTTCTCCTTATTTACCATGAAAATGTTCTTTTGGTGGGGGGGATGAGGAGCAGAGAAAATGGGAAGAGCTTATGAAAAGCTCGTGGATAATCAAACTTTATTCTTTTAAATATTTACTCTGTATCTCTTAGATGCCAATTCAGATAAAGACTCAATTCTGATCATTCAACTTATTTGAATATGTGTGGTGTTTTTCTCATTTGGTGGAGGAGTTTGTGTATCTGGCATGGACCAGCTGAATTTCAAATTCATGTTTAAGTGTTGAGAAGATGCAGCCATAGGCATGTCTTTACTCAGTCAATATATCATCAATCAACAGTGTTTACTGAGCCCTGACTACGTGCCCAGGCCTGTGTTTGGAAGGATCCAGAGAGAAATAAGGCACTGCTTTCTCCCTTCTCTTTATGAATTTACAGTGTAATCAGATAGCCCTCAGTTCAAGTCCTAATTCTGTAACTTAGTAGCAAAGTGGAATTTGAGCAAGTTGCGTAATACCTCTGAGCTTCTGTTTCTGTCAAAATGGGGATGATGATAGCACCGACCTCACAGGGCTGCTGTGGGAATTGAAGGAAATAGTGGGTGTGTTGCAGGTTGCATCTACAAATGTTGCCTTTCTTCCCTTCCCTTGAAGAAAACCTGAAGAAGCTCCAATGGGAAGTGTAGTCCTAGCACCCTGTGTGAAGGCCTGCTTCTCAAGGCCAAGGGCCATGACCTCCATGGTCACATGAAAGCAGGCCCATGGTGGCCAGCTCTAAGCAGAGGCTGCAAACTGGCTGCCTATTGGCCAAAGCCAACCTCAGACTCTTCCAATCTGTCCTATGCGATGGTGAAATACATGGAATTCATTGCCAATGTTTATATATCAGAAGATATCCATAAAACAGAATTTGGGGATTCTCTTGAAAATCAGAGATTCTGGCCTTTGACACTCAGATGGAGCTGACCAGAAGCTGCCTTCTTTGGAAGGGTCAAGTACTCTCCTGATTGCTAGTGACTTCCCACAGGGGGACAAACTATGGTGAAAGGGCAGAAATTAGCTCAGATCCAGTTGGACTTCAAAGCAAAGTGAAAGAACCAAGCCAAGAGTGATGAGCTAGGGCAGCACCAGGCCTAAGAGGATCCCCAGAAGAGTAAAGGCTTCGTTCGTTCATTCATTCATTTAACAAATATTATTGAGTACCTTGATGTGCAAGTGATTGTACCCACTATAAGAGAAAGAACATTTATAGAGAAGCTTTTATGTGTCAGGCTTTAACTTAAGACTACAATGCACTGGACAGCACCCAACAACAAACAATTATCTGGCCCAACCTGTCAATAGCGTCAAGATTGAGAAACCCTGAATTATAAGCATTAATATGGATGAATTTCATAAATACGATGTTAAGTATAGAAAGCAAGTTGCAGAAGGATATATACAGTGAAATACTATTTTTTAAAAGTTCAAAGGCAAGAAAACAAACGAATACATTGTATAGGGATTCACAAACATATAGTAAAATTATACTGAAAGCAAGGAAAATAACATTAAAAAAATATCAGTTTCCCGGGTGGGGAGACTGGGGATGGGCTTGGGAAGGAGTATACAAGAAAATGCAATGCTATTGCAATGTTTGAATTCTTAAAGTGGTGGATGGGTTCATGCTTGTTGGTTTTATGCTTCATAACTTCTATACACATTACATATATTCTACATATCAAATACCTCAAAATCAAATTAATATATTTAAAATATATTTTAGTATATCTTTAAAAGAAGATACACCACTGTTTGCAGTGGTAGGTCTTGGGACTGAGTTTCTGGGGGATTTTCTCCTTCATTTCTGATTTTTTTTTTCATGAGGTATATACAAATGTTTGTATTGGGAAGAAAACAATAAGGAAAGAAACAGTGAACAAATATATTAGATTCCTTTCTTTTTTTTTTCCTTTAAAGATTTTATTTTTTTAAAGTAATCTCTAAACCCATCATGGGGCTCGAACCCACAACCCTGAGATCGAGAGTTGCATGCTCTACCAAATGAGCTAGCCAGGCACCCCTAGAGTCCTTTCATGTATAAGGGCCATATTTCAAAACCTCAGGTATGCCCAAATCCAAATATTGCCACCACGGTTCATTGAATCTAAGATACTATCAATTATAAGATACACCATTATTCTATGTATCACCAAGAATGAAAACAAATTACTGCCAAATAAACTGTGACACAATATTTTATCACTTAGATCTTTTATTTTATACTTCTTGAGAGAGCTCTCTCAGACTCATTTAGATATTTACTTTTATTACATATCACTCATACATGAAAAGGGAAATATGGACAAGTAAGTTGGCTAAGGTAGTCCCAAAATATCTTCCCATTCCAAAGTCAGCTCTCCTGGGTCACTTTTCAGCCGAGAGGGAGTGCTTGAGATCTGTGTCTTCCACACAATACTGTCCTCTCGGCCGCCAAGAGCTTTAGTGACGCCGCATTTCCTTGAGGAGTGATGGTCTCTGGGATTTTCTTCCAAGCCCCTGCCTCCCGTTGTCAGTTGATCTCACCAGAAGGTGTCAACAGACATTTTCAAACATCAAGCAGGACTCATGTTCCTTCCCCAGATACTTAAATGTTTTGTCCAGGGAAGTAGTGATGGTTGGCAGCATTCTGGTCACGCACTCGTGTGGCACTCTGGTCACGCACTCGTGTGGCACCCTGGTCACGCACTCGTGTGGCACTCTGGTCACGCACTCGTGTGGGCAACGCAGCTACAGCATGACGCTATCTGGCCAATAGCAATTGTCAGATGCCATGGATTACAGTACATGTCTAGATTTCAGAGATGTTATCCCGTGGAATCATGCACATACCGCAATCGATGAATTACAGAAAAGCAAATGTCACCTCCCCCAAAATGCATCTGTGATCCCAAATAGAAAACAATAAAGAGGAGGGAAAGGGCGAATGACCTCAGGCAGGTCACAGGCCTTCAAGGTCTCTCAGAAACAGTGTTGGGAGCAGTCCTCCCTGGGTAATCATGGGAACGGGACTATCTGTAGGAGACTTAAAAACAAAAAGTCAAAACTTCTAAGAATGCTTTTGCTTTTTATCATCACCGTGTGCTGACAATTCTAAACAATATCCTCCCCCCAAAAGAATCCTCCCTGAAAAGCATCTTTTGTTGGTCTAACTTCTAAAGGATCTCAGCAGTTACTGTTTTCATTATAAATGAATTCTAACCAATAAGCAAATATTGAAAATTGACGTTAGGATCACATATCCCTTATTAAACATGGTATTCAGGACACCTGGGTGGCTCAGTCGGTTAGGTGTCTGCCTTCAGCTAAGGCCATGATCCCAGGACCAAGCCCTGCATTGGGCTCCCTGCTCAGCAGGGAGCCTGCTTTTCCCTCCCCCTGCTCTGTGCTCTCTCTTTCTCTCTCCTTCACAAATAAAGAAAATCTTAAATAAAATAAAATAAAATAAAATAAAATAAAATAAAATAAACATGGTATTCTACACGGAAATTCATTCAGGGAAGCCCCAGTTCTGCAGGGACCACCACCACACACAGTCAGACTCAGCTGCATGCATGCAGTTCAAGATTCATCTTGAGCCCACTTTGGACCCAATTCGTGTCTCCAGCCCTTTGTGGTACTACCACTCCTGAACTGAAACTGTGCATTTGCAGTAAACAGTGATAGCACGATGATGGTAAGAATTCAAGTGACTTCAGTGCTATCATTCTCTACCACAGCGTGCAGTTGTCATCTGTGTTTATTTGTATTTATTTATTTATTTATTTTTGGTCGTCATTTGTGTTTAAAATTTAAAACATCAAAACAGAGTAAGAAATGTGAGATCAAACGTTTTGAGGTAGTTAGTAGAATTTTTAGTTCTCACATGAAGTATTTTAATGATTTTACTTTTATGTATGGTAAGGTATTCATCTTTAAAGGTATTCATCTTTTAAAATTGTTACATGTTAATCAAAAAAACGGAAACTACACTGATAGTATTCATTGTTACAACAAATTAATAAGGACATGCAAGTTTTTTCCTCCTTAAAAAAGAAACACAGGGGCGCCTGGGTGGCTCAGACAGTTAAGCGTCTGCCTTCAGCTCAGGTCATGATCCCGGGGTCCTGGGATCGAACCCAATGTCAGGCTCCCAGCTCGGCAGGGAGCCTGCTTCTCCCTCTCCCTCTGCCTCTCCCCCTGCTTGTGCTCTCTCTGTCTTTCTCCCTCTCTCTCTCAAATAAATAAATAAAATCTTTAAAAAATAAGAAAATAAAAGAGACACAATGTAATTAAGAAGTATTGCTCATTAGTTTTCTCCTTTTTTGTACTATAATATTTATTTATTTTTCCTTCACATGATTGTATGAAGTTAAATAAAAGAAAGCTTTGGGGCACCTGGATGGCTCAGTCAGTTAAGCGTCCGACTCTAGGTTTTGGCTCAAGTCATGATGTCAGGATGATGGGATGGAGCCCCACATGGGGCTCTACGCTCAGCAGGGAGTCTGCTTGAAATTGTCTTCCTCTCTCTCCCTCTGCCCCTCTCCCACTTGTGTGCACTCTCTCTCTCAAAGAAATAAATAAATCTTTAAAAATAAATAAATAAATAAAAGAAAGCTATTACTCACTGCTTTTTTTTTCCTGGCCCTAATTTTATTTGATTATTATTATTGAAAAGAATTTTGTCATACAGAGGAGGAGAGTGTTAAAAAATGATCAGAAGGGGGTGCCTGGGTGGCTCAGATGGTTAAGTGTCTGCCTTCGGCTCAGGTCATGATCCCAGGGTCCTGGGATCGAGTCACGCATCGGGCTCCCTGCTCCTTGGGAGCCTGCTTCTCCCTCTGCCTCTCTCTCTTTCTCTGTCTCTCATGAATAAATAAATAAAATCTTAAAAAAAAAAATGATCAGAAGGGTCACAGCCCAGAGGAAGCTAAGGAGAGGGGACAAGTAAATACAATGTGGTATCCTAGATAATAATATATCAATATTGGTTCACTGTAACAAGTATATTATAGTAATGTAAAATGTTAATAATTGGGGAAACTGGGCTTGGAGTATATGGGAACTCTCCATTTGTGTATATCTAATACAGTTTTAAAATGAAAAGCTTACTAAAAAATAAAAGATCTGCTCCAGAGTCAAATACGCTGGGTACATTACTGCTTAGCGATAATTAAAACCTCAGTTTTCCAATATGCCAACTCAAGGGGTCTTCTGTAGTCCCTTCCAAGGATTCTCTGTCCTCATGCCTCCTTTGTGTTTCCCCAAATTCCCCCTCTAGGCCATAACCCTTTGAGCTATGACATATCTTTTTTTTTCCCTCAATCTCTTTCCTCTAGTCCACCTGTTCCAAAATGTGGTTTGTGGACCCCTGTTGATCCCCGAGACCATTCCAGGGGTCTGTCGAAACTATTTCCATAATATACCAAGATGTTGTTTGCTTCTTTCCCCAGGTTGGCATTTGCACTGATGGCGCAAGAGCAGTGATGGGTAAACTCTTGGCACCTTGGCACAAATAAAGGGAGTGGCCCCAAATGGTACTATTAGTCATTACATTCTTTACCACTATGCACTCCCAGGCAGAAAAAAAGCCAGATTCACCTGAGAATGTCCCTAATGAAGCTGTAAAAGTATCCATTTTATTAAATCTTGACTCTTGAGCCCATGTCTTTTTAAACTATCCTGTATGATGAAATGGAAAATATGAGTAAAGCACTTCTACTAAATACTGAAGAATAGTGATGGTTGTCTTGGGAAGCTTTTGTGCAATTGTTTTGCATTGCAGACTGAACTCCCCATTTCCTGAAAGGCCATTTTTGCTTGAAAGAACTCAAGACTGACAAAGTGTGGTTATTCAGACTTGAATATTTGGCAGACAGTCCCTTAAATATAAGCAAAGTGAGCCACTCACTTTAAGGAAAACAACTGATAGTATTTGTTGCCAATGACAAAATTCAGGTTTTCAACTGGAAACTAGAACTTTGGAAAACCAATATTTGCCATTGGGAGCTAGACAGTTTTCCCATACTTAAAGACTTTTCTAATGAGATCATTGGTGAAGAAAGAGGACTTCACTGCCTCTATTTGACCTCAAACTTCTAGTTGGGTTCTTCTTTCCAGCTTGTCTCTAGGCTCAGGGGGAGGACCCTGCATGCAAAACATCCCCTGATGGCAACTGAAACTCCCCCCTCAGCAACAAGGACTGCCCTGAGCCAGCAAGACTCCGCCCATGATGGATTCCAAGACACTGATGGATTTGACCTTCACTGCTCACCTGCATGTACCCACCCACCTTTGTCCCACATTCTCCTTACATAAACCCAGAAGTGTTTGGGGCACTTTGGAGGCTGTCTTTGAGATGCTAGTCGGCTGTCTTCCCGGTGTTGTCCTCACTGCAATAAATTCCTTCCTGGTTTCACCACCACTCATCTCTCTGCCTCTGAATCTTGTTGAATGGCTGAAACTGGTGTGTTTGGGACCCCCAGAGACAGATGCCCTTGCACCTCTGTGCCCAGGCTACAGTGATATGAATAAATGTGACTTGTTGGTATTACATAAGAAATGATGTCCACATTTGGCAGATCTGTATAACTCAGTGAGCCACTATTTCTCAAATGACCAAAGCATAATGTTAAAATTATCATACATGAGGGACGCCTGGGTGGCTCAGTCGGTTAAGTGTCTGCCTTCGGCTCAGGTCATGATACCAGGGTCCTGGGATCGAGTCCCGCAGTGTGCTCCTTGCTCAGCGGGGATCCTGCTTCTCCCTCTCCCTCTGCTTGCCACTCCCTCTGCTTGAGCTCGCTCTCTCTGTCAAATAAATAAATAAATAAAATCTTTAAAAAAATTATAATACATGAGTAAAATGATCCATTCAAAGCACATGGATTTTAACATAACAGAGTGGGAAAAGTTCACAAATGTGTTCATTATCAACATTGCAACCAACCTTCAAGAAACTACCATTAAAGAGTTTTAGAGTGGTAGCTAGCAAGAGGAGTATTCACAATTATCTGAAAAGGCTATTAAAATACTCTTCCCAGGGCACCTGCCTGGTACCTGGTGAAGCATGCAACTCTTGATTTCTGGGTTGTGAGTTCGAGCCCCATGTTGGGTGTACAGATTACTTAAAAATAAACATAAAAAAACTTAAAAAAAAATAGAGGATCCTTGGCTTCATGCAGGAGGAAGGCAAATGTGAGCCAGCAGGAGGTTAAAGCAGAGTTTATTGAAGATATATATACAGAGAGAGCAGATAATAGGTGGAGTCAATGTCCCGGAGACTCAGAAAGGAAAGAGGAAATCTCCTCTTCGTTCAGGGTCTGGGGGTTTTTATCGAGGATGGTGGTTTGGTGTATGTGTCCTCTCAGGCATCCAGGAACTGGTTAGAACAAGGACAAGATCCAGGTGTCCACCATAAGTCACTTATTCTTTGAAGCCAGGAGTCTTGGCATTGAGATGTCTAGTGCCAATGGTATAGATATTATCTATTGTGCTGGAAGCCTCCAAAAATATCATCAATTCTTTGTCCCTTACATGGTAGACGTTCATTAAGTCATGTGTAGGGTAGAGGTGCAGGTCCTAGCAAGAATAAAAGCAGGAAAAGAAGCAAAGGGGAAAAAAGAGGTTTTTCTTTCATGGGGTCCCTGTGGTTCCCCTGTCTCCTCAATATGAGAATCCAGCTATCTTTGATTAGCCAGACACCAGAGACATTTGCAAAAACCTAAAACAATGCCACTTTTCTCACCATTTTTTACGTGGAAAATATAAGTTATTTTTCACAAGGTATATCATTTATGTTAACGTGTAATGTGTTACTGTCATTTTTAAAAGAATAAAAAATTAATATTTCTAAATGTTCTGTTTTAATTTTTAATACTGACATATCAACAGATACATCGCACAGAAACAAGAGTTCTTAGACTCCTCAATAATTTTTAAGGGCATAAAGGGATGCCCGAGGAGATTTTCTCCAGGTTATTTTCTTCCTCGTCCTTTCTTTGTATTTACTCATTCATTTAATAAACACTACAGAACGCCCTTTAATAATAAATAAAATTAGCTAATTTTTATCAAACACCTGAACCCAGATGCTATATACGAGTTGATTGTCTCATTGAAACTCTTCCCAATGCTATGAGGCAGTTATTCCCAATTTACAAGTAAAAATTAAAGGTCAAATGACTGAAGGGACTTGCTCAAGGTCATGCAAGAAGTAAGTGATGAAGGGGCGCCTGGGTGGCTCAGTCGTTAAGCATCTGCCTTTGGCTCAGGTCATGAAGCCAGGGTCCTGGGATTGAGCCCCACATCGGGCTCTCTGCTCAGCAGAAAGCCTGCTTCGCCCTCTCCCACTCCCCCTGCTTGTGTTCCCTCTCTCACTGGGTCTCTCTCTGTCAAATAAATAAATAAAATCTTAAAAAAAAAAAAAAGAAGTAAGTGATGGAGTCAAAGTGTGACCTCAGGCCTAAAGGGTTCAGACCTGGTGGGTTTAGCTCACCTACAATTGTGCTAGGGAAGGATATGAATAAATTGAGAAGATAGAGTCTCTGTGGTTTAGGAGGTTATAAGCC
Source organism: Phoca vitulina (assembly GCF_004348235.1). Taxonomy (NCBI): domain Eukaryota; kingdom Metazoa; phylum Chordata; class Mammalia; order Carnivora; family Phocidae; genus Phoca; species Phoca vitulina. Next base: position 33,479,041 of record NW_022589723.1, read on the forward strand.
AGGAGAGAAGATTAAACAGTTTGCAAACACTTGGTATTGTTTTTTTTTTTTTTCCTATCCTGTCTTATTCAAGAAAAAAAAGTTTGTTTTTTTTAAGTGAACTCTACCCCCAACGTGCGTCACGAACTCATGACCCCGAGGTCAAGGTCAAGAGTCATACACTCTACCTACCGACTGAGCCAGCCAGGCGCCCCAAGAAGAAAATGTTTTTAACAGAGTAGTTTGTATTTGTTCTCTGCCTGATCTCCCAAGGGCTTGGGAACATTAATAATCATTCATTGAGAAGTGACCGTGCACTGAGCAGAGCTTTGGAGAAAGGGAGAGAAAAAAAGCAAAAATAGGCCTTACCCTCCAAGAGCTTACCGATCAGTGTGTATTGGGGGCCGGGGGGGTAAAAAGACTCACAGATAGCCTCGATATTGGGAAGGATGAGGCAAGTTCAATGGACGGGGGCGAGACAGAGATTATGGGATGGAGAGGGCACACCGGATGGGGCAACTAGGAAAGGCTTCTTAGAAGAGGTGGCATCTGCAGGGTAGGATGAAGTGAGGCAGGAAGAGAAGGTTGGAGAGGGGAATTCGAGGTGGGCAGAAGGATATGTGCAATTGCCAAAGGTTGGCTTCTCTGGAAGCAGCCTCTGAGACAGAATGTCTTAGAGACCAGACTCTATGAAAGGAAGGGAGAGGAAGCAGGACTGGACAGAGGAGGAAGTTGAATTGCAATGCAGGCTCAGCAAAGCCTCAGCCAGTTGGGTGGGGAATTGACTCTGTTGGGAGTAGTACTAGGCAGAGCTGTCTCAGGTCAGGTTCAAGGGCTAGGCCTTTACACTGCCATCTCACTGGGTCTCACTGTAGGGCAGCTATGGGCTGCCCTGGGGTGTGACCGCCGGTGAGGTGACGGCAGCTGAGGTCAAGTTGCTGAGGGAGAGTGACTTGCTCAGAGCTCCCCTTCATGAAGGATAACCCTGGCGCAGCCTGCCGGGCAGATTCAAGGCCAAAGGTGTAAATTCACCCTTGGGTTCTTTGTCCAGCTCCTCTTCTCTGGGAGTGGCCCTGCCCCTCCCACTCCACATGGTGACAGTGCTCGATTGTGGACAGTCTAAGGCACAGTAGAACCCTGTCCCCATGGCACAGTTGAGAGGTCCAAGGGTGGAGGTCCAACCCAGTGGGCTAATCAAGGTTCCTGTGTGGGAATTTGAAATTGAGCCTGGGAGATTCTAGTCCCTGCCAGGCCTGGTCCCTTGAAAGCAGATGTAAAATTTCCACTGTGGGTCAATGGCCATGATTTCTACCATGAGGTCTGAGGCATGGGAGAAAGATTTGCAGACTAAAATCATGGAAACCTGCACAGAAAGGTGTACCAAAAGAGTCTTGGTGAGACACCTGGGGGGCTCAGTCAGTTAGGCGTCTGCCTTCAGCTCTGGTCATGATCAAGTCCCACATAGGGCTCCCTGCTCAGCTGGGAGCCTGCTTCTCCCTCTCCCTCTGTCCCTCCCCCCTGCTTGTGCTCTCGCTCTGTCTCTCTCAAAATGAATAAATAAAAAATCTTAAAAAACGAAAGAGCCTTGGTGACTTTTCTTACCCCTGTCTTGAACATTTTTTGAGGTTTTGCAGGTCATCCCTGTAATCTTTCAATGAATCTTACCTTCCAGCCTTTGTTCTTTTTCTTAAAAAAAAAAAATCAGTTCATATCCATTATTGGCTCCATTTCACAAAAAGTCTTCATTGGGAAACCAGTTGGGAGCTATCAGACTAAGAAGCCATGAGTCTTTTTTTTTCTTTTGAAGCCACGGGAGTCTTTTTTTTTTTTTTTAAGTTTTATTTATTTAAGTAATCTCTACACCCAACGCAGGGTTTGAACTCATGACCCCAAGACTAAGAGTCACATGCTCCTCCAACTGAGCCAGCCAGGCACCCCAAAGCCATGGGAGTCTTAATAAAGGGGGCAATAATGGGAATGCAAAGAAAACTGAGTTGAGAAGCAGTTTGGTGGCAACTGGAAAGTGGAAGGGGCAAGGAAAAGAGAGAAAAGAAAGTGTTTGGGTGCTTTTGCGACTGGGAGGCTGTCAGTCCCAGAAGCCAATAGGAAGTCAAGAAGGAGCGTCGCCCTAGATTGGGGGGGCTGGGGGGGAGCAGGGGATGGGGGGGCAGGGCATGGTGATTCCAGTGTGGCTTGGGCTAACAGGTGCTCCTCGAGCCCCTGGTTTCTCTCGGGCCTTCCTCCTATCTGCACCTAATGCTTCTAAACAACCTTCCTCCCTCCAGCACATGTGCATGCTTTCTACTCCATTCCCCACCCCCACTCTCCTACAAAATTATCAATTCCATTCTTGTATATCCAATCATTCAGCCCAGGAAAGATCTTTCTGTCCTTGTAACCTGAATCTTCCATTCCATTCATTCATTGATTTAATCATTTATTCCTGTAACATTTTCAACCAGAATTTGTAGAATGACCACTGTGTGCTAGATACTGGGGAGTACAAAGATAATGAAGGAATTCTGTCACAATCTAAAAGGGCAATTATTATTATTATTTATTTATTTATTTCTAACAGGACAATTAAACCATATGGGAGAGTAATGCACAAAGACAGAAAAGGGCACAAATCATAAATATACAGCTTCAAGAATTTTCACAAAGTGAGCCCATCCATGTAACCACGAACCTAAATCGAGAAACAGAAGGAGATCAGCATCCCAGCAGCCCTTTTTAGTCACCACCCTTTCCCAAGGACACAGATGCATATGCAAAAGCCCTCTCCAGCTGCAGCTGGAAAGGTGGGTCAGGGGAGTTGAAAGTGGGGGCAGCGAAATTTGTCGGGAGGCAAGAGTGGTGGTTCCTACAAGAGATGATGGAAAAGGAGAGGAAGGGTCAGATTGGAAGAGCAGTGAATGTGAAAGAAATGACATCATCTGCTCTGCAGGAATTTACGATAGGCATGTACCCCTTGAGGCAATTGTGATCTGACCTTGAGAGTTTCCAATAGCCTGCCTTATAATTTAAAGTACCCAGAGCCTGACTCCTATAAGCAAATGCCTCCACCCTTAAAGAGGGTTGCATCTCAATGCACTGTGGCTTTTAAAGGAAGGGGGTGCTTTGGTCAGCTTCCTGGATTGTTGAAAAACAACAAAAACCAAATTGGACCTTTAATAAGTGACTACAGATACTTCCTGAGGATTTTCAGCCTGGAAGAGTCTTGAGGCACATTGGCAGAGCTCCGCGGCACCAACTCACGCCATTTAATTTCACAAACACCCACATAATATTATAGGGAGAAATTTTAAGCAATAAAAAAAAAAAACAGTATAATTGGAATACATGTTTCTGCAATCCTGACACAGTAATAACTTGCCTGTAAACACCTTCCTTGAAGAATTGGTTAATAGGATGTATAATACATGGCAAAGGAAATCGTTTATTCCACAAAGGCTTTAAAAATGGGTCATTGATGCTTCTTATGAGCCTGTGATGATTCTAGAAAATAATGGTGATGGTTCTAGAATAGAATAAAGGGAGTAGGGGTGGAGTAGATTTATGTAAAATGGAAATGTCCCCTGGCTTGGTCGTCTCATCAGCAAAATGAAGGCATTGGGCAAGACCTGTGGTTTTTGATTTTGACCTGTGGAGGTGGGTCCGTGGACCTCTCTGGGCACCACACCTCCGCTGCTTTAACCAGAGCTTCTCCGCTCTCACCTATTCAAATATTGGGTTTTCTGTGTAAGACTTTGTTTGAAATAAAAAAAGGGATCGCATAACTAAAGTGGCATTGGAAAACCACTGGATGAGATGACCTCCACGGTCCCATATAGCTCTAAAATTCTAGGGATCCAGCTAACACATGCCCGACTTATGAAAGGTGATGAAGATACAAAGATTAAAAGGAAAAAACCCTAGGGTCGCCCGTCTGGCTCAGTCGGTAGAGTTGTGAGCTCAAGCCCCACCTTGGGCGTGGAGCCTACTTAAAAACAAAAACAAAAACAAAACACAAACAAACAACCCTACAATTCCTATCTGTAGGAAATTCACCAGTCCAAGGTGTGCAGGGGAGTGTGCAGGGGGGGGTACGTGTGAAATACCATGTATTATATTAAAGATAGTAACATGCTAAGGTCTAAAATGAAGGTATGGCTCTAGTGCTTGAGAGATGGTTTTGGAAGTTTTTAGAGAAGGTCACATTTGAGTGAGTGTTCAAAGGAGGGAAGGTGTTAAAGGCAGAGAGATCAGCATGAGCGCAGTTGTGAAGGCCACAGAAGGGTCATGGTTGGGGGACCACAGGTAGCTCACTGTGGTCCCTGTGTACCAAGAGAGTGGCTAGAAATGGCCAAGAGGGATGCTGAGGGACCAAGTGAGTATAGACACTCCTCCCAAATTCTCAGCTCCGGTGAGTTCTTTTCGTGTTCCTACTGGATCCTGCAATTACAGGACCAGCTAACAATAAGGTTGTTTAATCATTGACCACACCACTCCTTCCTTCTATTGTTTTGTAACTCCACAGGGTTAAGGAAAGGAGGAATGTGTTGGTGAGACGGTGAGGGAGTCTACAACAAAAGGTTAGAGCAGGGAGGCATGGCTACTTGCGTGCACTGTTAGTGCTGGCCCCTCACTCGGTCTGAGGGAAAGGGAGCCCCAGCCCAGGGATGTGACCTGCTCAGACCAGGCCAGGGCCAGGATTCTCCTCTGTGCCAAATGGATTGCTTCAGGCTGCCAAGCCAGGTGCCCTTTAGCAAGCAGGACTTTGTGTTGAACTCTGAAACAGGTTCCTCAGGGAGAAGGAATTCTTCTAGGGTTGAGGAGGGAGTCAGTTTCCCCAAGACAGGGAAGGGACTGAGTGTTTGGAGGTAGGAGGTCCCTGGGTGGTGAACTCCTAGGCACCCATTGGCACACAGTGACTCAGATGGTGGGTGGCAGTGTGCCAGGCCAGGGAAGCCAGGCTCCAGACACTGTGGCATGGAAGTCTAGGTGAAAGACCTTTGTGACCTGCTTGAATTGAAAGGAATGGAGCTATCTCACAAGTTGGATAAAGAACTTCTCAGCAGTGACCAAAATGGACCTAGAAGGGTTTTCTCCACCCTTCCTGGCCCTCTAAGCCTCCTGAGATTCTTGTGCAATTCTAGAAAAGAAAACTCTCAGTAATCAGCCGCTCCCCTGGAAAATGGATGCTCAGAGTGAATTTAATTTGATTTAGAAAGATAATGAGATGCTATGTTTCTGGCATCCCAGATACTGTGGTGCAAATCCTTGCCACTCTAATGGCTTTCCAGTGGTGTTAAGACACGACCAGACCTGCATTTTGGAAAGATCACTCTGGTGATTGCACGAGGATGTACTAAAGGAGAGCCCACCGGTCGTAACGCCACTGTGGTAGTTCAGGTGAGGTGGCGATGGAAGCAAGGACAGTTGAAATGGAGATTTGCAACAGGTTTGGGAAACATTTTGGAGGCAGAATTGCCCTGGTCTTTGGCAGCCCGTTAAAAATAATAAATGCAAAGAGATCAGGTAGGGATGGCGCTAAAGCGGTGGTTTGCACTTGGCTGTGCATCAGAATCATCTTGGGGATCTCCCCTCCCCCGGGGCTCAGGCCATACCTCGGACTAATTAAGTCTAGAGCTGTGGTCCTACTACCTAGGCACCGGTAGAATGTAGCCAAGGTGGAGAACCATTGCACCGAGCGTTCCAACTTGGTGAGCAGAATGAATTGGGATGGTATTAAATGAGATTGGGAACAAATAGTCCTTTGTGGTTAGGGTGTAGAAGAGGTGGCGAAGGGGGAGGAAGAGCAAGTTCGGGCAGAAACTAATGAGTTTGGTTTGGGATGTGTTGACTGCAGTTAATGGCTTGATGTCCCAGAGGAGGTGGCTGAGAGCAGGAGCATGGCGTGGGGGTGGGGGAGCCTTGGAAAGGGTGGGGCCTTATTTGTCTGGAAAGAGGATGGGTAAAGATTTAGAAGAGCTTCCACAGGGCATGAGAAGGTTCTGAGTTAGGAGCAAGACCAACCACAAAAGAAGGCATGTGTCAAGCACGAGCACTGAGGGTTTAGGGGAGATGACTCTGGATTAGCTATAATATTAACCAGATAATAAACCGGTATTTGAATTTGACCAACGAACATTCATCCCAATTAGTGGTGTGCTGGAGCCAACTTGTACCAGTTTGCAAAAGCAGATGGTCAAATTTACAGGAACTTTGCCAGTCATTAAACATGGCCATTATTTAAAATTGAAATTTGAATATATTAAATTATATTAAAAGCAAGAGTTATAAACACTCATTCCATACTCACCATTTCCTAATAATTTTACTGTATGCTACTATGCTACTATTTTTTTTTTTAAGATTTTATTTATTCGTTTGAGAGAGAGAGAGAGCACAAGTGGAGGGGAGAGACAGAGGGAGAAGCAGACTCCCCGCTGAGCAGGGGGAGGGCTGAGCCATGCAGGGCTCAATCCCAGGACCCTGAGATATGATCTGAGCTGAAGGCAGATGCTTAACCATCTGAGCCACCCAGGAGCCCCTACTGTTTGCTACCATTATCAGTGCTCTTGAGGTCATTTACACCAGTGGTGTTGATAATGCCTCCTCCCCTCAAATTCCTGTCGTAATTTATATTCACCACAACATGATCAGGGTATTAGTTATGAATCTTTTGACTAACAGATTAAACGAAATTGGTAGTAGAACAAATTTGTAGCCGGCACAAGGAGGGTGCAAGGGCACCTGGCTCCGGGGGGTCCCAAACACACCAGGCTTGGCCCTTCACTGCTGACAAAACCCAAAGACAGAAAAATGAGTGGTGGTGAAACCAGGAAGGAATTTATTGCAGTGAGGACAACACCGGGAAGACAGCCGACTAGCATCTCAAAGACAGCCTCCAAAGTGCCCCAAACACTTCTGGGTTTATGTAAGGAGAATGTGGGACAAAGGTGGGTGGGTACATGCAGGTGAGCAGTGAAGGTCAAATCCATCAGTGTCTTGGAATCCATCATGGGCGGAGTCTTGCTGGCTCAGGGCAGTCCTTGTTGCTGAGGGGGGAGTTTCAGTTGCCATCAGGGGATGTTTTGCATGCAGGGTCCTCCCCCTGAGCCTAGAGACAAGCTGCAAAGAAGAACCCAACTAGAAAGTTTGAAGTCAAAATGGAGGCAGCGAAGTCCTCATTCAAATTGGTAATTTTTTCGAACTGCATTCTGGCTTTATTTGTTCCATAGACCAAATAAATGTGGCAGAAATCACCACTCCCCGGGGTGCCTGGGTGGCTCAGTCGGTTAAGCATCCAACTCTTGGTTTCCACTGGGTTCATGATCTCAGAGTCATGAGATTGGACCCTGAGTCGGGCTCCACATTCAGCGGGGAATCTGCTTGGGATTCTCTCTCTCCCTCTGCCCCTCCCCACCCTCTAAAATAATAAATAAATACATCTTAAAAAAAAAAATCACCACTCCCAGTTATGAGTTTCTAAGTCCTATCTGTAAACCAGTCACACGGAAAATGGAATCTCTTTGTCTGGATTCTAGATTCCCTGGGAAGGAGTTTATTGGCTCAACTTGCTACAATGCCCAGCCTTGGACCCATCAGTCAAAGTTTCTTCTTCTATAAAAAAGGCTGAGGGAGATACGGAAGCCACACAGAAAAAAAGTCTACATCTTTATGTCCATATTTTCCTGATGAGGAAATACTTCATTGTGGCCAGAGTCTGCTGGGCTGTAAAAGATGACAGCTGGGTCCTAAGACCAGCCATTCAAAACTTTATAGGAGACCTCATTGTTCTTACTCCAGCCTAAGATAAAAACCAAGATATCACATATCTGTGTCATCTCTGGCAGAGAGATGAACAGCTCCAGAGGGCATCAGGCAAACAAAATACATTAGCTTAAGTGGCCATTTGTAATTTTAATGGCCCAACTGCTTGTCATGGTATTGTGGGAGACATTTTAATCTAGTACTGTTTGCTGTGAGTAAGACTGAATTTCTCCCCATCATTCATTGTGAAATGTCTGTGGCGGATCAGTCTAGTCAATGTTTAGGGGTAGTTGTTTGTTTCTGGCTCGGCTGACGTCCTGGTCCATTAACTTCTCATTGACCAGCTTAAGGTACAAAAAGAGAGCAGAACACAAATCTGTGGACTGGAGCAGAAGACCCGGTTAAGATTGGGAATGGTGTGCTGTTTCTTATCTTCCAGTATTAGACTGGAAACAACTGAAGGCAGGGCTCTTTGGAATCTAGGCTCTAGATTATCATAGCCATCCCGTAGTTCTTGGCATCAGGCCTCACATATACTGGACCTTGATATGGTGTGCCGGGGAAAAGACCTGTTCCCAATTCCTATAATTCATGAAACATAGAACACCCCTCAGCTATGAGTTATGGTAAATAATAAGAATTTACGCAGTTAATTCTGTCCCTGCACGAGTCAGGGAAAGATGTATTATGTTTACCAATTACTCAGCTAATGTTTTTTGAGAACTCACTTGGGGACAGTGAGACAAGCCAAAGAATTATCAAGCCCTTCAAGGAGGAACTTATGATCTGCTTGCGGGTGGGTGGTGACTAGCTATGTTATATTCAAGCTGTATTTGGATTGCCAATTTTCAAGAAATTCAATTATAATAAGACATATACTTGGCACTGAAATTCTCGGGGCCATAAATGAATCTGTCTTTGATGACTCAGAGAGCATATTTGTACCTCCCTTTATTTAACATATAATGCTGAGTGTCTGTTATGGTTAGGCCCTGTTCTAGACCTTAGATATACAACAATAAACAAGACACAGCCCCCACTCTGCAGGAGCTTGCTAGTTTAGTTGGAGGTGGGGGCTGTAGGTAGGGAAGAGTAGGCTGGTGGGCTGGGGAATGGGGGGGATTTCAGTGTTAAAGGGCCAGAGCATGCATGTCGGGATTGCCCAGAGAAGGGGTGTGTCGCTCAAATGTTTGGGTGAGGTGTGGTTCAGGGAGGTTCTTCAGAGGAGGTGACATCTTACCTTGAGACCAGAAGACCAATAGGAGGTTGCAGAGGGGAAGCCGGGAGGGGTGGTGTTGGACGAGATGTTTCAGGAAAGGGGAGCAGGCTGTGCCCAGGCTGAGACACCAGAGAGCCCAGCCTTCCGGGGCAGAACTGCCCTTGAAGGGCGCCTGGGTGGCTCAGTTGGTTAAGCGACTGCCTTCGGCTCAGGTCATGATCCTGGAGTCCCTGGATCGAGTCCCGCATCGGGCTCCCTGCTCGGCAGGGAGTCTGCTTCTCCCTCTGACCCTCCTCCCTCTCATGCTCTCTGTCTCTCATTCTCTCTCTCTCAAATAAATAAATAAAATCTTAAAAAAAAAAAAGAACTGCCCTTGAAGCCCCAGTGGGACCTCAGGGCTGGGGTTATTACCTATGAAAGTGCTCTTTGCTAGTGTTCTTCCCAATATTATTCCAAAACCCAGACATTTGGGTAGTGTATTTCATCTCCGTTCTCTTATCTCACGCTCACCAGGAACCCTACGAGGTTGACGTTGCAGCTCTATTTCACATACGAGGAGCCGGAGGCCAGGCACCATCCCGTGGCTCAGCGAGTCTTAGGGAGTCTGGGGCTGTGCCAGCCCGAGCTCCTTTTACTCCCCTCAGCTGCCTCGGGGGAGGGGACAAGTTATTTAACGGACTGACACTTGATCTGAGATTGTTGCCCACTTCACCAGGAGGGGTGGTGCCACACAGCTCCAGAGTCTTACCCCTTGTCAAGATGGGGGTGGACAGCAATGTCCACTTGACATATGGTACCACCGAGAAAACCCTTTCTTCTGGTCCCTTGAGGCCTAGCAGTTCTCCGTAACCCTTGCGCCACATTTGGGGGATTTGGGCATCTTTTTCAAGTCTGCTTACAGTCACCCAGCCTGGATGTAGCCAGCAGCCATTCCTCCCTGGGGACTTGCTACCTCACCGGAAGCAGAACCAGACTCCCCATGGACAGGGACCTCCCCCACCAAGGAATTCTATTTTTGCCTCTAAGCACTACCTACACCTGCAAATAGCCTTCTTCCCTTTTCTCCTTTGCAAGCCCTCTAATTTTCCCTCCAGCTCCTTGGGTTTTGGGAGAACAAAACCCAGAAAGTTTTGCCTCCTTCTGCCTTCTGCGCTGCCTCAGACCTTTCTCAAGGTTTCATAGTCTGGAGCTGACCTTCTGCTTGAATGGGAGAGATAGAGAGAAGCAAATATGGGGGAGACAACATATTAAAATCCCAAAATACAAAATCTAGTTACACAAACAAGAGATGACTGAGGACCAGAAAGTGTAAAAATAGGATAGAGATAGAAGGGGGTAGGTTCAAGAGATGTGTAAAAAAAAAAAGAATACAGAAAAAAAATGTGTAGAAAAAAGAATGAATTTTTGCCTGCCAATTCAATGTAAGGAGTCGCAGGAATGCATGTTCTGAAGGAGCACAATGACTCAGGTCAATCAGAAAATGTGATCAGTAGTTGTCATTTTAAGGTGACCTTCAGTTACCTGCAAGTAAATTAGTTGATTCATCATCATCATCATAATCTACTGATTCATTAAACTGAACACAGTAGAAATAAATATGTACATTTTAGATAGATTAGGCTGGATAATGGGTACATGAGTGTTCATCATATGATTTCTTTGTGTATGTTTAAAATTTTACATGCTAACCATTTATTTATTTATTTATTTATTTATTTATTTAGAGAGAGCATGACTGTGCAAGCAGGGGAGGGGCAGAGGAAGAAAGAGAGAATCTTAGGCAGGTTCCACGCACAGTGTGGAGCTTGATGCGGGGCTTGATCTCATGACCCTGAGATCACGACCTGAGCCAAAATCAAGAGTCGGATGCTTAACTGACTGAGCCACTCAGGCGTGCCTAACATTTTTTTTTTTTAAATAAGCACATGAACCCATTTTAAAAGTAACTTTTTATGACCCATCAACTTGTATATTATGACAAGAAATACTTGAACTCATGTTTCAGACACAATGTGGACACTTCATTCTACTAGTTAGATATTCTCCACAACCCTTAGCTCTGACCTACTGAATTTTTAAAGCTTAAAAACGTCTCTTGCTAAAGAATGAAACATGCAAACCAAGAGAGCAAGAAATGAGGAGGGGGAAACCCTAAAATTGTAAGGAGCCATGTCTGTATTTTCTTAGAGGGGAAACTAAAGCCAGAAAGGAAGAGGAGATTATTAGAACATGAGTGTACTTGGCTGTACCCTCAACATCACGGGTTAATGGAGGGAGAAGGGGAGCCGGAGCCTGAGGGGATGGAGCTAGAGAAAATGACCCTGCTATCAGACTAGCCCCCAGGGGAGCCGTTGGCCGTCCAAGACAGTGTCCAGAGGGACACACAGTACTCAGAGTCAGACAGGCGGAAGCACCTTTGTTCTGGGTCATCAGTTGATTCAGAACAAGACTGCAGCCACAAGCTGGGGGTTTAGACAACACTGGCCAGTTCCTCAAAGGGAGAGGCTGACAAATGTGGGCACAGTATCCCAGTCATGTGGCCCCAGGATCACGGCAGGAAGTGGAAAGACAATAAGGACGCAAGGCCGATGCCAGCCCGTGGATGGTCCTGAGGGGTTCTCTTAGGTTGGAAGGGAAACAACTCAGGTTACGTCAGCTGATTCTAAGGATGCATTGAGAAAGTGGTTTGGTCTCCCTCTACTTTTCTTCTCTCTTTTTAATGGGAGCTCCTGACTTCTGAATAGTTTCTGCGAGCTCTTGGTGTCTGCTATCTCCTGGCCTTTGTTCACTGTCTTCTCTAATGGTCTCGAGGCTTCTGCTCCACTCTCTGCTTCCCCCTCTGTCTTAGGATGGATTCCGTAGGAAAAAGGCTCTCAGGTGGATATTTGTATGCAGGAAGTTAATTGGGGGGAACTCCCCGCATCAACATCTGTGAGGAGTGAGGGCCGAGGGAGAAGTTGGGCTTCGATGTAGTCAATACAGAGGCCTCAGCCAACCCCCTGGGGAGTTCTGGAGCTGGGGTGGCCTTTCCGAGTTGCTCCAAATTGAGACGGTGGGGTCAGGCCTTTGGACTCTCACTAGGCATTGGATGTGGCTGCTCCTGGAAAAGGAGTATCATTTGGCTGAGGACAGTTCTAGAAGAGGGACTCAGCAGTGGGTTGTCAACAGCCAATAAGGCCAGCAGCAGAAGGAATGAGCACTTCAGTCCTGAAGGGGAGTGAGGTGGCACATCATAACATCTCCTACATCTTCTATCTGACTGTCCCCTGAGAGTAGTTCTGGGGGACCCACTCCCTGTTTGTCAGTGTTCTTATGCCTGGCACCCTACGACTTCCTTCATTTCCAGTTTATAAAGACGGCCACCATTGACTTGGGCCTGATCCTCCATCTAATCAGTTGGGGCATAGGATGGAGAGCTACCTGCCTCAGAGCAAGACATTTTTTCTCGGAGGGGCCTGTAAGAATGGCATCATGTACTACCATTGAGGCAGGTGTTGGGGAAATGTGCAACTGGTGCCCAGAGGCCCCAGTAAAGTTGAAGAGCCTCACTTAATCCCAAAACCACTTGCCTGAAGGCTCTGTGGCTGATAATACTCTCTTCCATGGTCAGTATTGGCCTGGATCCTGCACACAGTGGGCTGGATGGTCTCCAGCTGAGAGGGCCAGAGGAAGAGTTTCAACTCCACAACTCACTAATTTTAAGCAAGTCATCAGCCCAAGTTTCGTCATTTGGCAAATATTTAGTTAGCACCTATATGCCAGGAACTGTACCTAGCATTGCTAAGTCCCTCTCTGGATCTCACATTCTTCTTTGTAACATAGGGGTGTTGGAATCGATGATCCCAATGAACTAAAATGGTGGCTATATTTTCAGAAACAAAAATCTAAGATACATTGACTGCCCATGCCAGAATATTTTATATTGGACTTGACCCCAGACAATCCAGGATGTATGATCTCATTGTACACCTACACATGGACTCCATCTCCCCTCCCCACCTTTGTTTCCCCCAGACATGCCATTTTTAATGACATGATCCTCAGAATGACGGATGGAGGTTATAACTATATAAGTTATATAGCCTCTTATCTTGCAAATCTTTAAAGTCATTCAAGTGTTTACTCTTACTTTTTGAATTCTTTAGAGTTTGAATGGTCTGAGTTTAAATAATCCTGAACACATTCCTCAAACACTCTTATTTAAACAAAGCCCAGCTATGGTGATTACATAGCCCGGTTTTTTCCAACCCCTGGAGACTTTATAACAATTTTATTTCAGGACCAAGCCTCCATACCTTCTAAGTCTTTTGCATTTGAATAGTCTTTCAAATGTTTGACACGGAGCTGGAGTCCTCCACAAGGCAGTCCATAGCTGTGCAGGCAAATCTGGTAAGGTGAGGCCACCAGCATCACCCTAATCACATGCACGCTCTCCCCCTGGTCACAGAGGCCCCGAGTCACAGAGCTGAGTGTTGTGGGGGTGGAGAGGGACGAGGATCAGAGGCCCAGGATTTAGCTTGCCATTGTGGCCAGTGGTCTTAGTGACAGGGAGGGGCGCAGAGGTGAGAGAGGAGAGTGCTCAGTACAGGTAAGGGACCGTCCTAAGCTCTGTAAGACATAGAAAGGGAAGGGAAGGGGAATTCAAATCTACTAAGAGTTTGTTTTACACTAGGCGCTTGTTTAGATACCAACATTGAATAGTAATAATTATACCAACGATAGTAAGCACTTCGAAGTACTTCCTATGGGTGAAGCCCAGTGCTTAATGTTTTCTGTTCTCTTTTATTTCATTCACTCACTCCACACATTTGTTTTAGCATCTACTAGGTAGTAAGTGCTTGGAAATAACAGTGGACAATAAAATCCCTGCCCTGGAGATTTCATTCTGGTGGGAAGGACAGACCCACAGAGGTAAAAAATAAGTAAATTAAGTGGAGTGTCCAGAAGACAGCAATGAATGGAGCTGGATTAGGTGGCTCATGCCCATTTAGGAGGCACAGAGGGGGCTCGAATACTAAGCTAGTGCTCCGGGGGTCCTCCCCGGGAAGATGACCCTTGAGCCAAGATTCAGCTGAAGGAGGTGAGGGACTGAGCTGTGCAGATACCTGAGGAAGAGTGTTTCAGGGTGAAGGAACAGCCAGGGCAAAGGCCCCGAGCCCGAGAGTGACTGTTTCTGAACACCAGGGAGGTCAGAGTGACTGGAAAGGAGAGGGCAGGATTATACGAAGGACCTTTGTCTTTTACTCTGAGGGGGACGGAAGCCATCAGAGTGCTTATAGTTTGCTTTCTTTTGTTAATCTGTGTGTTAGAGCAGGGGTTGGTAAACTAACTTTTTCTGGAAAGGGCCAGATAGTAAATATTGTTGTGTGCTTTGCCGGCTGCCAATGAAGTGAAAGTAGCCAGAGAGAATGCATAAGCAGATGAATGTCGCTGTTCTCTGACAAAACTTTATTTATACAAGCGGTTTGAATGTCATATAATTTTCATGTGTCACAAAATATTGTTCCTCTTTTGATTTTTTTTTTCCCAACTCTTTGAAAATGTGAAAACTATTCTGAGCTTACGAGCTGTGTTTGGCCTGTGAGCGGTAGTTTGCTGAGCCCCACATTAAAGGAATGACAGGATCTAACTGCGCTTCAACCAGAGGCCGCCGGCTGCTGTGTTGGGAAGAGACTGGAGGGAGAAGCAGGGACATATGAGGAGGCCACGGCAGTCAACTGAGGGAGAGATGAGGATGATTCGCAGACCAGGGAGGTCACAGTGATTACAACTGCATTTTACCCTCCATTGTACCTTTGAAATGGGTACTATAATGATCCTTCATACAGAGGAGGATCCTCAGGATCAGAGGTAAAGTGAGTTGCCTAAGGATACAGAGCACACTGTGGCAGAGCTTGGATATGAAGCCCACTCTCACTCCACGGCCCTTGTTCTTTTTTTATTTTTATTTTTGAAGTAATCTCAACAGCCAACATGGGGCTTGAACTGGTGACCCTTATATCAAGAGTCGCATGCTCTACCTACTGAGCCAGCCAGGCACCCCAAAGCCCTTGTTCTTTAAAGCTTATTTATTTATTTATTTTTAAGATTTTATTTATTTTATTTGACAGAGAGAGAGAGAATGAGAGAGAGAACTAGAGCAAGGTGAGAGGCAGAGGGAGAAGCAGACTCCCTGCTGAGCAGGGAGCCAGATTTGGGGCCCAATCCTGGGACTCTGGGATCATGACCTGAGCCGAAGGCAGACTCTTAACCGCCTGAGCCCCCCAGGCGCCCCGCAAGGCCCTTGCTCTTAATGATTACAGCTCTACAGTCATGTCACGTGGACCTTTTTATCCCAAATTGCCGATGAGAATACTGAGAGTCCAAAAAGTCCAGAAACTTGCCCAAGATCAAGTAGGTCTTAATGACTTCCAAGCTATCACTCTTATTACTAACCTAGACTAATTCTCAGCCTAAAATGTGATTCCTGCCCCCAGGGTGCTTTTATTCTTAGGTGGGAGGATTCTTACATAATGAGTGCCTCTGAAGGGCCAATAAAGTGTCTAGGGCATTTAGAGGAGGTGGCATGACATTCACCGGAAGTGACAGGAGGAGGAGATTGACAGGAGGTTTGCTCTTGGCCATGTAGACCTTGAAAAATAGCTAGCTAGCTCTCCAGGAATTCTTACTAGGATCAGGACAGCTGGTTGGTTCATCTCAGAGCTATTTTGTTTGTTTTGTTGTTTGTTGTTTGGGACAAGGAAAGGCAGTGACTTAGGAACTGTACTATTTCTCTGTAGCTAAAGAGTCACATGAGAAAAAGCAGTGGGACCCCTAAAACGTATCTCAAAGATAGCTAGTCTAACTTGTATCTTAAAAAAATATAAGAAAATAAAAATTTTTTAAGATTTATTTTTTATTATTTATTTATTTGAGAGAGCAAGCGAGCGTGTGCCCAGGTGGGGGGAGGGGCAGAGGGAGAGAAGCAGACTCCCTGCTGAGTGGAGAGCCAGATGCAGGGCTCAATCTCAAGACCCTGAGTTCATGACCTGAGCCGAAATCAAGAGTTGGATGCTCAGCCGACTGAGCCACCCAGGTGCCCCAGAAAATAAAATTTTAAAATAAAAACTACTCAAGATCCCATACTCTGAGAAAACCACTGTTTAATATATCAGAGTATACCTGTCCATATTCTTCCATGTATAAATATAACTTTTGAAAATTAAGTTATAGGGTATATATTATCTTGTAATGGGCTTTTTCCCACTTAATATATCTTGAACATTTCCCCACATGATTAAAGGTGAAAATTTAATTCTATAAAATTATTTTTAATGGTTGTGAAATATTCCATTATTCACTTACTCTGTAAATAATAATTGAGCCCTACTATGTGAGAGGTATTGTCCTGGGCTCTTGGGATACATCAGTTCACAAAAATGAGAATAATTCTTGTCCTCATGTAACTTACATTTTAGCAGGAGGAGACAGACATTAAAAAACAAAACAAACAAACAAACAAAACCCCATAATAAATAAGTAATTGTAGGGCCTTATAGGCCATTGTAAGGATTTTTATTTTTGGTGTGAGTGAAATGGGGAACCACTGGTCCTATTGTGTAAATCTGTAATTTAGCCAACCAATTCAGGCATTGGTTGGACATTTAGGTTATTTCCAATATTTGCTATTATAAGAACATATTTTTATACAGAGATAAGATCATACAATAGATACATTTTTTGTTTATTGGATGTTTAGTCATAGAAGAAATATATTCTAATTGTGACAAGCCAAATGATATAGAAATCTATATACAGAAAATTTAATAATCTCCTCACTATCTTCTTCAATTTCACCCTCCTTAGGTAATTAAAGCTTATCAGTCAGGGAAACAGAAAATACATCAGCATTTTAACAGACAAAATTTTATCTAGGATGGAGTTGGCACACTAAGGCCCACAGGCCAAATCCCACCCACCGCATATTTTTGTAAATAAAGTTTTATTGGAATATAGCCAAGCTCATCCCTTTCTGTATCCTCTATGGCTGCTTTCATTCTATGACAGCAGAGTTGAAGAGCTGTGACAGACACCATATGGTCTGCATAGCTTAAAATATTTACTGTCTGGTCTTTTACAGGAAAAGTTTACAAACCTCTGATCTAGGGGCTTGGGATAGTAGACAGACTTATAGTCCCCAAAGATGTCCATGTCCTAATTTCCAGAACCTGTTTGCTTACCTGACATGGCGAAAGGCACTCTGCAGGTGTGACTACATTAAGGATTTTGAGATGGGGAGAGGATCGTGGATTATCTATGTGAGTCCAGTGTAATCACAGGGTCCTTATAAGGGCCGGAGGAGGCAGGAAAGTCAGAGAAAGATTTGAAGATGCTGCGTGGCTGTCCTTGAACGTGGAGGAAAGGGCCACGAACCCAAGAATGCAGGCTGCTTCTAGAAGCTAGAAAACGCAAAGAAGTAGACTTCCCCAGAGCTTCCAGAAGGAGTGAAGCTTTGCTGACAACTTGATTTTAACCAGGTGAAACCCACTTTGGACTCTGACATCCAGAACTGTAAGATAATAAACGTATGTTGTTTTAAGCCCCTAAGTGCTCTATTACAGCAGCAATGACAAACTAAGGCAATGGACTCAACGTGTAGCAGAGGCAAAGGGACCGCTGAGATCAGAGAGGAACAGCGGGAGGTGGCTCCCAACCCCAGGCCTGAGGAACAAAGGGAACTGGCTGAGCCACTTGAACCCAGAAACGTGGAGAAGGGGCCTGTGGAGCAGGCACCCAGACCTCTGAGGGGTGGGCGCTCCGAAGCTCATTCTGGGCACGTGGAAAGCACTGGAAACCAGAACCAGGTGCTGCTGCCAGGGTGAAAAATGACCGGGGATACTCTGATAGGAACCGGAAGCCCTCAGGAAGCGAACCGGAAGCCCTCAGGAAGCGAACCAGAAGCCCTCAGGAAGGGAACAGGAAGTTCCTCCTCCAGCCTCCTAGAACCCCAGAGTGTCACAGAGCAGCTGGCAAAGCAGGAGTGTAGTTTGCAGAGTCTCATCCTGGCATCACAAAGTAGAACTGAAGGATTGGTGTGGACCTGAGACGAGAGCCTAATCACGAACACACAATGTTAACAATTTGGCCTGTTACAGACTTTTCCCTATGCTCATCCAAAGATGTATTACAGGCTTTCCCCCTCTTTCTTATTTAGAAAAAATGTGGTCCTATCCTACGCATTACTCGGAAACTTGCATGTTTCATTGAACAATAGATCATGCACATCCTTTCATATAAGCACACGAGAGCTATCTCATTTTTTTTTAAGTGCTTAGACAGATAGATAGATAGATAGATGATAGATAGCTCAGCAATATCTCATGGAAATGCGAAAATTGATCCAATCACTCCCAGTCTCACTGATTGGCTCAGGTTCGGCGTGTGACCCCAATCCAGTCTGAGCCCCACCCGCAGCTGCAGGCTGGTGTGGTCAAACCCACTCAAATCACATGCCTGAGAACGGGAGAGGGGCAGTTCCCCCGAACTGCTTTTGGCAGGAGAAGGACAAACAATGCTGGAGAAGGAAACAACAAATGTCCCCAACTTCCTCATATCCTTTGCCCTATTGTTTCCATTGGGTTGTTCTGTCATCGGTTTACGGATGTGCTTTGAGTATAGCTATGTTAACCCTTTGTATATGTGTGGAAAATGCTTTTCCCAGCATGTAGTTTCTTATAGTGACTTTTTGCTGTGTGAAAGTTAAAATTAGAATATTGTCCGATGTAACTTTCTTTCACTTTATGGCTGTGGATTTCCTTTCTTTGCTTAATAATGGTTTCCTCCTACAAAGATAAGCACACTTGTCACTAGATTGGTCAGGATAGGCTAAGGATGCTATGGTAAGAAAACAAACAACCTCTAAAATTTCAGTGGAGCGACTCAAGTGAAGTATTTCTTGCTCACACTATGTGTTAGGTTGAAAGAAAGCTCCCTACTGGTTGTAGTCACTCGGGGACCCAGGCTGATGGAGGGGAGGCTCCATCTCAAGAAATGATCAGTAAGTAAGCATTAGCTCTTAAAGTTTCTGCCCCCAAATGACATACATGGTTTCCTTTCACATTTTATTGAAAAAATTCAGTCACATGATCAAGATTAATTTGAAATGAATTGGGGAAGTACAATCTTACCATGTGCTTAGGAGAAGAGAACCAAAATATTTGGGAATAGCCGCAATGTAAGCAGAAAGAGTTAGGGGTCCCTGGAAAAAGAAAGATAGGCGGAGCTTACCTAACATAAGAAAAGTCATTTTAGGGGCACTTGGGTGGCTCGGTCTGTTGAGCGTCTGCCTTCGGCTCAGGTCATGATCCCGGAGTCCTGGGATTGAGCCCCGTGTGAGGTTCCCTGCTCAGCAGGGAGTCTGCTTCTCTCCCTCTCTCTCTGCACACCCCCTGCTCATGTTCTTTCTCTCAAATACATAAATACATAAATAAATTCTAAAAAAAGAGAAAAAAAAGTAAAGTCATTTTAGGACCCTGGCCATCTTGTGAAAGAATGTAAGAAAAGCAGCCACTAAAAAAAAAAAAAAAAAAAAAAGAATAAACAGCCACTATCAGGCCAGGAGGTAGCCAATCATATCAGGGACAATAAATCAGTGGTAAAACTCCTAGTGCTGTTTCAAAAGGAAAGATTGACCTGACATACATTCTTGACTTATCTTTGCAGAATCTGAACCTCTTTGAGCATTTAGATACCCGACCAACTGGAGCCCGAGAATTGTTGATGCTGATCCTTGCCAGCCTCATGACTTTAACCTGGACTTAGTCACCTTAAGGTGACTTCTGTCCCAATTCCATGCTGTATTCCTCATTGTGCAAGCCCCTTTATGAATATGTATGCACGCTTAGCTTAAAATTTCCCCAGTCTTGTTGTTCAGGGAGACACTGCTTTAGGGAAACATCCCCGGTGTTCTCCTTTGTTTGTTGCAAGTAAAACCCTTCCTTTTCCAATTCTTTGGCTTGATTGTGTCTTTTGGTTCAACACACACCAAGAGGCAAACCCAGTTTCAGGTAACAATAAGGACTACTATATAGATCTTCCTCGACTTATGATGTGGTTACCTCACGATAAACCCATCCTAAGCCTAAAATATCGTCAGTCAAAAATGCATCTAACACACCTACCAAGCATCATAGCCCAGCCTCGCCTGCCTGAAATGTGCTCAGAACACTTACATAAGCCTACAGCTGGGCCAAATCCTCTAGCACAAAGCCTAGTTTACAAGAAAGTGTTGAATATCTCAAGTGATTTGTTGAGTTCTGTACTGAAAGTGGGCAACAGAATGGATGTCTGGGTATGGAGTGGTTCTAAGGCTATTGGTTGTTTACCCTTGTGATGGCCTGGCTGCCTGGTTCCTGTGCCCGTTGCCCCTACCCAGGGTCACCAGAGAGGATTGTACCATACATCACTAGCCCAGGAACAGATCCAAATTCATTCCTGGGAGTACAGTTTCTATTGAAGGCTTTTGCACTATCATAAAGTAAAAAAATCAGTAAGTTGAACCATTGCTAAATCAGAGACTCTCTGTAATCCACATTTCTGGCCACTAAATGCCATCCCCACGGGCAAAATAGCCTCACTCATCCTTTCTGAGGCAGTCAACCCCAGAGTCTCATTCTGGTTGGACCTGTATTCTGACACCTTAATCCACTCAGAGGTTTTTAACGTGGATGTGAAAGTGATATTTTTTATTAGATCCTTGTCGTAAGGTTGAGTTTTCACTGTTTCATCTTTCATCTAATCTGTAATGAGAAGCAGTCTGTCTTCCAACTCTGCAAATCTCTGAATCTGTGGACTCTTTTGCTTTTCATTTCTACTTGCCAACGAGCCAATTTCTCTCTCTCTCTGTGGTTCTCTCCCCGCCCCACCCCTCCTTCTCTATCTTTCTACATCTCTATCTCTCTCTGAAATCTTGTCAAATACAGCTAAGGCACACCATTAATATTATGTTCTCTCTCTCTTTTTAAAGATTTTATTCTCAAGTAATCTCTACACCCAACATGGGGCTCAGACTTACAACCCTGAAATCAAGAGTCCCATGCTCTTCTGACTGAGCCAGCCAGGTATCCCTAATATTATGTTTTCTAACTGCTTCTTCTAGAGTACAAGTTCATTAGGTACATAATCTACCTTCCAAGTAACTTTGGGCAACATCTTTACCAAATGTTTCACTACTGTGTAATATGGCTCACCATCCTTATCAGTGCCAGTGACACCTTTTTAAGTTTTTGTTCTGGCTGCATTTCATATTAGGGATCGGTCAAGATAGGCTAGGGTGTAAGTAACAAACTCCAAAATCTCAATTGCTAACAACGATATGATTATTTCTTGCCTATGCTACGTGTCCAGTGTGGATCAGCAGGGACATCTGCTCTTTATTTTATTTTATTTTTTTTTTAAAGATTTTGTTTATTTATTTGACAGACAGAGACAGAGTGAGAGAGGGAACACAAGCAGGGGGAGGGGAGAGGGAGAAGCAGGCTTCCCGCCGAGCAGGGAGCCCGATGCGGGGCTCGATCCCAGGACCCTGGGATCATGACCTGAGCTGAAGGCAGACGCTTAACGACTGAGCCACCCAGGCGCCCCGACATCTGCTCTTTAAAGCCACTCAGGAACCTTGGCTGATGGGAGCTGCTCTTCATTATATGCTTCCACAATCATCCCAGCAGGGAGAGAGGGGACATGACACAAATCCATGGCTCTGCCTAGAAGGGGCACATCTTCCTTTTCCTAATACTTTCTTTTTTTTTTTTTTTTTTAATTTTTTTTTTTTTATTTATTTGACAGAGAGAGAGAGATAGCGAGAGCAGGAACACAAGCAGGGGGAGTGGGAGAGGGAGAAGCAGGCTTCTTGCTGAGCAGGGACCCCGATGTGGGACTCGATCCCAGGACCCTGGGATCATGACCTGAGCCGAAGGCAGACGCTTAACGACTGAGCCACCCAGGCGCCCCCTAATACTTTCTTATTCAAAGTGAATCACACAAGTATGCCTAGCTTCAAAAGGTTCGGGGAAGTGTCCATCTTATCAGATTCACAGAAAAGAGAACCTGCATACTTGTGAATGATCTTAATGGCTATCACAGGTATTTTTGTTTTGAGAATTTATTGCAGTGAAATAGACTACAGGTAACAATTATCCATATACTTGGGTCTAATTTTATAACTCCATGTGGGACTTCTGCTACTCTATTTTTTGTGGTTGTGATAAGAGGCCATCATATTCTAAGCCCACCCTCAAAATTTAATTTTGCTTTACACCTGAATAAAAATACCTAATCCTTAAGACTGAGTTCCTTCCACTTAAGCCACACCCATTCAACAGAAGTTATAAATCAGATGTTTCTTTATTCTATCCCCCTTCCTTATCTGACATTTCCTTCTGTAATTCTAACAGAGACTGAAGACCATGGTTAATAATGTGTTTTGTGAGAAGGTCAATTCAGAAAAATTACAAGTGTTTGTTTTTATTCAAAATGAAAGTTTTGTTTTGTTTTTGCTTTTATTCAAAAATTTTTAAATGGCTTAATTTAGTTCTAAAATAATGGATATTCTTAAGGTTATGATTATCTACTTCGCTGAATGGAAGAATGTTAGTGAGAAAGAAAACAGAGCTGTTGTTTAGCAACTAATATAAATATCTAGGCATATTTGAGAACTTCAGTAGCAACATGAGACAGCTTTCTAATCTTTCATCCTGAAATTAGATCCTAGGACTGTCTTGAAGCTAGTCTTACTAAATCCAGGCTTTTAAATCATTGGTTGAAAATGCCCTGACAGAAAATATGTCAAGTTAAACATTTTCGTAAAGATGGCTGCTGAGGGGCGCCTGGGTGGCTCAGTTAGTTAAGCGTCTGCCTTCAGCTCAGGTCAGGATCCCAGGGTCCTGGGATCCAGCCCCGAGTCAGGCTCCCGGCTCAGCGGGAAGTCTGCTTCTCCTTTTCCCTCTGCCCCTCCCCCACAATTGGCTCTCTCGCTCTCTCAGATAAACAAATAAAATCTTAAAAAAAAAAAAGATGGCTGTTGAAAACCCCTTTCTGTGAATAAGCACCCAAGGTCACAAGCAAAGAAGACATTCATTCATTCAACTAACATTCATTGGGTCCCTGTTATAGGTCAGGCCCTATTCTAAGTGCAGGGGGTACAGTGGAAAACAAGAGAGGTAGGAACCCTGACCTCCAGGAGCTTACTTTTGGTGTGGGTCAGCACCAACTAGACAAACAGTTGAATAAAATCATTATACACTGCGATCAATACAGTGAAAAAGTGAATAAGAGAATAGTGCATCAGTCAGGATTCGTGGATTCTTTTTTTTTTTTTTTTAAGTTATTTATTTATTTATTTAATTTTTGCTCCCAGTGTGGGGCTTGAACTCATGACCCTGAGATCAAGAGTCACATGCTCTTCCCACTGAGCCAGCCAGGCGGGGCTGCATTGGTCTGGATTCTTGATGGCAAGCAAGGATATCCATTTAAAAGGAAAAAAGAGTGGTTCCTGGCTGGCTCAGTCGATAGAGCATGCAACTCTTGATCCTCGTGTGGTGAGTTCAAGCTCCGCATTGGGCATAGAAATTACCTAAAAAAAAAGAAAAAAGAAAAAAACCCAGAAAGATAATTGGGAGCTTTTAGGATCAAAGGGAGCCTGAATGAGTAGGCTTGGAAAGTGAAGTAGAATCCTGAGGGATTGGGGAGTAGGTAGCAGGAACTGAGATGCTACAGAAAGCTATGTTTGCTGGGTCTCTGCCTTGGTGTCCCCATGTCTCCACAGAGAAAGAGGGAGCCTGCAGTGAGGTTTTGCTTGATTGGGCTTGGCTCACACACCTGTTCCCCTAGCTGAACCATGAAGCTGTTCTCTCTCAGCTTCTGGCCTTCAGGTTGAGTGTCTAGCTCTTGGCACTCCCCTCCCACCAAAACTCCCACAGTGGGGAATTCCCTCTGTGAGGTCTATTATAGTGAAGGTGACTTAGATGTGGGTCAGCCAAAAATAGGGCAAATGTTGACGAAGGTTGAAATAAACTCTACCACCTACTGTCTTTAGATAAGAGGGCATCTCAGAGAAAGTAACATTTAAGCTGAGCCAAGCCTGTTCCTTTCTTCTTCCCAAGTTTGTCACACCATGGTTTTAATGAGTGTTTCCCTGGTGACTGACAAAGTTGAACATCTTTTCATGTATCTATAGGCCATTTGGAATATGATCTTTAGTGAAGTGCCAATTGAAGTCTCTTGTCTATTTGCTGTATTGGGTTGCATGCTCTTTGTTCTGTTAAATTGATTTGAAGGAGTTTATAAGCTTGTAGTATAATGTTCTAAATGATCTCTTTTGTTGGATACATGTATTTCAAATATCCCTCCCACTATTGACTTGCTTTTTTTCTCTCTTAATAGTGTCTTACGATGAAAACAAGTTTTTAAATTTTAACATGCTCTAATGAATGCTTTCCTTTGTGGTTGGCACTTTTTGTGTCCTATTTAAAAAATCTCTGCCTAGGGACACCTGGGTGGCTCAGTCGGTTGGGCGCCTGCCTTTGGCTCAGGTCGTGATCCCAGAGTCCTGGGATCGAGTCTCTCATCAGGCTCCTTGCTCTGCGGGAGTCTGCTTCTCCCTCTGCCTGCCACTTCCCCTGCTTGTGCTCTCCTCTCTCTTTCTCTCTCTCTGACAAATAAATAAAATTTAAAAAAAATAAAAAATAAAAAAAAATAAATAAATAAATAAAAAATCTCTGCCTAGAGGCACCTGAGTGGCTCAGTCGGTTAGGCATCCAATTCTTGATTTTGGCTCAGGCCATGATCTCAGGGTCATGGGATTCAGCCCCTTGTCAGGCTCTGTGCTCAGTGGGGAGTCTGCTTGAGATTCTCTCTCACCCTCTCCCTCTGCCCCTCCCATGTTTTCTCTCTCTCTCTCTCTCTAAAATAAAGAAATAAATCTTAAAAAAAAAAACAAACAAAAACTGGCTTACTTTAAGGTCATAAAGATATTCCTCTATGTTATAAAAGATTTATTTATATTTTTACATTTCATATTTAGATTTATTATCTATCTAGAATTGCTTTCTATGTGCAATTTGAGATAGGGGGTCAAGATTCATTTTATGCTAAATGATATCCAGTTGACCTTTATCTTTTATTGAAAAGATCGTGCTTTCCCCCAAGTGTCTCTGAACTATATCTTCTGTTTCTTGGTCTACTTACCTATCCTTATGCTAATATTCACAATTTAATCAATTTAGGTTGCTGTGTCTTGATATCTGGTACTGTGAGGCATCCACTTAGGTTGTTTCCTTTGAGATTGTATTTGTTATTCCTGAATCATTGCATTTCTGTAAATATTAGAATCAGTTTATTAGTATTTACAACAAATATGGTAGGGCTCTGATCGCAATTACATTGAATATATTCCAACTAAATATGTACCAATTTGGGGCAAACTGACATCTTTACAATATTGAGTATTCAAATCTGTGAAAAAAGTATAATCCCTTTAGTTATTTGGGTCTTTAATTTCAGTGAAATTTTAATAGTTTTCAGTGTAGAGGCCTTTTTTAAAAGGTGTGTTCCAAGATATCTTTTGCTATTTTAAAAATGTTATTGTAGGGGTGCCTGGCTGGCTCAGTCAGTAGAGCATGTGACTCTCGATCTGGGGGTTGTGAGTTGTGAGTTCTACATTGGGTGTAGAGCTTCCTTAAAAAAAAAGATAAAAATAAAAATAAAAGAGTTATTGTAATTGGTATCTTTTCCTGAATTATATTTTCTATTTGTTTACTGCTGATATGTAGAAATAGAATTGATTTTTGTTAGCTCACCATGCATCAAGTAAACTTGATAAATTCACTTATTAATTCTATTATCTAATAGTTTTTCAGAGAATTATTTTAGATGTTCTCCAGGCACAAACATGTTCTCTGTAAATGACAATTTTATTACACTTTTTTCTAATCCTGATATTTTCTTCTATTTACCTTATCACCTTTCTCAATGCCATTATCAAAAGGTATATTTTCAATATTTTACCATTAACTAGGTTTTCTGTACGTTTTTGGTAGATTCTTATAATCATACAAAGGAGTTACCTTCTATGACTAGTTTATTAAAGTTGATATCATGAATAGGTGTTAAATTTTTATTAAATGCTTTTTCTGCATCTATCAACATGATCATATGACTTTTCACTTTCTGTGTCTGTTAATGTGGTGAATTAAGATTGGTTTTTATTTATTATTTATTTATTTATTTATTAAAAGATTTTATTTATTTATTTGACAGAGACAAAGATAGTGACAGCAGGAACACAAGCAGGGGGAGTGGGAGAGGGAGAAGCAGGCTTCCTGCTGAGCAGGGAGCCCAATGCAGGACTCGATCCCAGGACCCTGGGACCGTGACCTGAACCGAAGGCAGACGCTTAACTGACTGAGCCACCCAGGGGTCCCAAGATGATTGTTTTTTAAATGTTAAACAACTTTTTGTGTTCCTAGGATAAGTGCCTCTTGGCTATATTCTATTTTGCTTTTATATATTGATGTATTCAATTTGCTAATATTTTGCTTAAGAGTTTTGCTCCTATGGAAATGAGAGAGAATTGTCTATACTTTTTTTTTCTTGTAGTATTCTTGTCAGGTTTTGGTTTCAAACCTGGCCTCATAAAGAGTTGAGTATATCTTTTCCTAACCTTGGGAAGACTTTGTGTAAGATTGGTTATTGTTTCTTCCTTAATTGTCTGGGAAATTCACTGGTGAAATCATCTGTGTCTAAAGTTTTCTTTTGTAAGAAGGTTTTAAATAATGGATTCAATTTCTTTGATATATGTAGGACTATTCTTATTTTCTATTTCTTCTTGAGTCAGTTTTGGTAAGTTATATGTTTTATGGAATTTGTTTATTTTATTTAAATCATCAGCTGTACTGCAAACAGGCTGTTCATAGTAGTCTCTTATCTTTTTTAGTGTCTACAGGATCTGTAGTGCTCTTTTGTTCATTTGTGGTAGTGATAATTTCTCTTTTTTTTCTTCTTGATCAGCCTTATTAGGGGTAACCAATTTTATTAAAAATGTTAAATAGCCAACTTTCAGCTTTGTTGATCTTCTATATTTTATATTTGTTATAAATTTTATATCTGCTCTTATTTTTATTATTTCCTTACTGCTAGCTTGAGTTTGATTTGGTGTTCTCATAATGTCTTTCTGAGATGGAAACTTACATAATTGATTTTCAACTTAAAAATTTTTCTAATATAGGCATACATGGCTCTAAATTTCTAAGTTTGTTTGTTTTATTACTTTAAAAAATTATGGTAAATTATATAACACAAAAGTTGCCACTTACAAGTTAAACAAATTCAACAAAGGTGTGAAATACAAAACCAACACACAAAAATCAGTTGTGTTTCTATACTAGCAATGAACAGTTTGAAAAAGAAATTAAGAAAATAACTTCATTTGGGGTGCCTGGGTGGCTCAGTCATTAAGGGTCTGCCTTTGGCTTGGGTCATAGTCCCAGGGTCCTGGGATCGAGCCCTGCATTGGGCTCCCTGCTCGGCAGGAAGCCTGCTTCTCTCTCTCCCACTCCCCCTGCTTGTGTTCCCTCTCTTGCTGTGTCTCTCTCTGTCAAAGAAATGAATAAAAATCTTAAAAAAAAAAAAAAGAAAAAAGAAAATAACTTCATTTATAATGGTATCAATAAAAATAAAATTCTTAGGAGTAAATTTAACCGAAGGATTCATAAGAGATACTAGTCTATAGTTTTCTTTCATTGTAATGTCTTTGTCTGATTTCAGTATCAGGTTAATGCCAGTTTTACAGAATAAGAAAGTACTATGTTCTCTTCATTTTGGGGGAAGAGTTTGAGAAGGATTGGTATTAATTCTCCTTCAAATATTTGGTAGAAGTCATCAGTGAAATCATCTGGTCCTGAGATTTCTTTGTTGGGAGGATTTTTTTTTAAAATTATGAATTCAATCTCCTTACTTGTTATAAGTCTATTCAGATTTTCTATTTCTTCATGAGTCATTTTGATAGCTTGTGTGTTTCTAGGAATTTGTCCATTTCATCTAGGTTATCCAATTGGTTGGAGTACAGTTGTCATAGTATTCTCTTGTAATTTTTTTCATTTCCATGAAGTTGATTGTGTTGTTTGATTTCCATATATTGTGCATTTTCCAGTTTTCCTTTGGTTATTAATTTCTAGTTTCATTCTATTGTGATTGGAAAAGATATTTTGTATAATTTCAATATTTTTGAATTTATTAAGACTTGTTTTGTGGACTAACATATAGTCTATCCTGGAGAATATTTCATGTGCCCTTGCTTCATATATTTTGGGGCTCTGTCAATATGTACATATATGTTTATATGTGTTGTATCTTCTATATGTATTAAATCTTTGTCGATACAAATGTAAATGGATTAGACTCTCCAATTAAAAGACAGATTGCCAGAATGGATTTTATTTATTTATTTTTTAAAGATTTTATTTATTTGACAGAGAGAGACACAGGGAGAGAGGGAACACAAGCAGGGGGAGCAGCAGGCAGAGGGAAAGCAGGCTCCCTGCTAAGCAAGGAGCCCCATATGGGGCTCGATCTTAGGACCCTGGGATCATGACTCGAGCCGAAGGCAGACGCTTAACCGACTGAGCCACTCAGGTATCCCTGTCAGAAGGAATTAAAAAAAAAAAAAATTTATCTGTATATAATGCCCTTCTTTGTCTCTTATAACTTTTTTAATTTAAAATCTATTTTGTCTGATAATAATATATAACCACTCTCTTTTGGTTATTATTTGTGTGGAGTATTTTTTCCCACTTTCAATCTCTTTGTGCCTTTATATCTAAAAGTTGTCTCTTATAGATAGCATATAAATGAATCATTTTTTTTCTGTTCTAACAATATCTCTCTGTTAAGTGGAGAGTTTAATCTGTTTACATTTAAAGTAATTACTGATAAGAAAGGACTTCTTTCTGCCACTTAACTATTTCTTTTCTGTATGATTTATATACTTTTTATTCCTCAATTCCTCCATTACTGCCTTTTTTTTTTGTATCTGGCTGACTTTTTTATAGTGTTCTGATTCTGTTATTCTTTTTTTTTTTTTTTAAAGATTTTATTTATTTATTTGACAGAGAAAGACACAGCAAGAGAGGGAACACAAGCAGAGGGAGTGGAAGAGGGAGAAGCAGGCTTCCTGCTGAGCAGGGAGCCTGATGTGTGGCTCAATCCCAGGACCCTGGGATCATGACCTGAGCGGAAAGCAGACGCTTAACAACTGAGCCAGCCAGGCATCCCTGATTCCGTTATTCTTAACTTTCCTGTACCTATTATAGTGATTTTCCAACCTCATCTGAATAGTACCAACTAAATTTCAATAACAAGCACTCTGCTCTCATACATCTCTGTTCCTTCCTTTTATTGTCACAGATTGCTCCTTTATACATGATGTGCCCATTAACATAGATATATAGTTATTATTTTGAGCATTTATATTTTATATTTTATTTTTAAAGGTTTTATTTATTTTTGAGAGAGAGAGAGAGAGCACAAGCAGTGGGGAGAGGCAGAGGAAGAAGCAGACCCCCTGCTAAGCAGGGAGCCCAGTGGGGGGTTTGATCACAGGACCCTGAGATCATGACCTGAGCTGAAGGCAGACACTTAACCACTGAGCCACCTGGACTCCCTGAGCATTTATATTTTAGATCATATAGAAAAAAGGGGGAAGAGTTACAAACCAAAAGTATAATAATACTGACTTTTATTTACCTATGTCATTACCTTTACCAGTGTTCTTTATTTCTTCACATGGCTTTGAGTTACTGTTCACTGTCCTTTCCTTTTAACCTAAAAGATTCTCTTTAGCATTCCTTCTAGGGCAGGTTTGTTAGTAGTAAGCTCTCTTAGCTTTTATTTATCTTGAAATGTCTTAGACTTCATTCTTTTTTTAAAGATTTTATGCATTCATTTGAGAGAGAGAGAGAGTGTGTGCACACAAGTGGGGGAGGGGCAGAGGGAGAGGAAGAAGCAGACTCCCTGCTGAGCAGGGAGCCCAAAGACTTGGGGCTCAATCCCAGGACCCCGGGATCATGACCTGAGCCGAAGGCAGATTCTTAACCAACTGAGCCACCTAGGTGCCCCTTATATTAGCCTTCATTCTTGAAGGATAATTTTGCTGGATATAGAATTCTTATTTGGCAGGGTTTATTTACAGCAGCACTTTAAATATGGAACCCCACTGCTCTGCAGCCTCGACTGTTTCTGATGAGAAATTGGCTTTTAGTCTGATTGAGAATACGTGTATATGATAAATTGTTTTACTCTTCCTGCTTTCAAGATTTCCTCTACTTTCTTCTGACTGTTTAAATCTGTTCTGGAACCACTCTAGTGATTTTTTCATTTTAGTTATTCTACTTTTCAGCTCCAGAATTTCTACTTCTTTCCTTTTAACAATTTCTATCTCTTTATTCATATTTTCATTTTGTTCATACATTATTTACCTCATTTCCTTTAGCTCTTTGAGAATATTTAAAACACTGGATTTAAAGTCTTTGATGACAGGCTTTAGGTGTCATCAAAAAACTGAGCATTCAAATATTATAATGTGTTATCTCTGGGACTCAAATGCTCTCCCTTCTCCAGGGTTTACTGTTCTTGATTGTTGAAGCCTCAGCTTATGTTCAGCCATTGTTTTTACTGAAATTTCCTTGAACACTGGGAACTTAAACAAACAAACAAACAAAACACCTTTCCCAATCTTTGTGGTTTGGCTCTGTGTGGGGGTATTTCTTTTAACACTTAACTTGGCCATTTGAAATTCTTCCTGAGCCTTCACTTTCTGGTTGCACCGAGCATATTTATCAGTCAATGGTGGAATCTTAGGGCTTTCTTGGGTCTTTCCTGAGATGTATCTTGTCTCAGGCACATGTGTGTGGCCTTCTAAATGCCCCAGTGTTCATGAGCATTTTTCAATTTGAATGACCTAATTTCCCAGTAAATTTCTCTCCCCAGCTTTTACTCCCAAGCTTTAGGTGGTCTATTTAGGTACCAATTGTAATCTTTGGCCCCAGGCAGTTGCAGTTTGTTTATTCATCTTACAGTGTTTTCAAGCAATGTCTGCGGCTTTTCCATTGTGGGTTCCAGGTTAAGCAAAACAGAGATAGGCCTTACATTAGTCCTTCAGCTAGCTCCCAGGAAGGTTAGAACAGAGGAACACAATGATTTCCAGGTACCAGGGCTCCATCCTGGGAAGGTAGGCTGCTGTCTTCAAGACTGCTGCCAAGTCAGGGGGGAGTACGGCAGGGGTAAGTGAAAGTACCATAAAGTTTTCTTACCATTCTTAAGTTGTCTTTTTTTTTTTGGATTAAGCATTTGCTTGGTTGCTATAAACCTTTGACTATTTTTCAGAGCTCTGACAAAGTTGGTCTGACAGTTGCTGGTTATTATTTAAAGTTTCCGTGGAGGTATGGGAGTTTGAGTTGCCTATTCTGCCGTTTTGATGATGTCTCTCTCCCCACAATTTTCATACATTGTATCTTCAATATTTATATACATGTATACTTTTCAGATATACATATTCATATATATATGAAAAAATGTGTACTTTTATATTGAAGTAATTACAGATTCACAGGAGGTTGCAAAGAAATGTACAGCGAAGCCACACTCATCCTTTCCTCCATCTCCCCCAAAGTTAACATTTTACGGAACTACAGTGTAATACCATGAAATTGAAATTGGTAAGAACCACCCTTTCCCCTTATCCCTAACTGCTTGGCACCCACTAGTCTATTCACCATCTCTGTAATTATGTTATTTCATTAATGTTACATAAATAGAATCAGGCAATAAGCATCCTTTGGGATTAGTTTTTTTCTGTCAATATAATTTCCCTGGGGTTTATCCAAGTTGTTGTGTGTGTCAACAGTTTTTTTTCTTTTTCTTTTTGTTTTTAGATTGCTGAGTAGTACTCCATGGTATACATGTATCACAGTTTGTTTAGCCATTTACCCATTAAAGGAGATTTGGATAGTTTCTAGTTTGGGGCTCTTATAAATAAAACTGCTATGAACATTCTTGTACAATTTCCTGCATGGAAAGAAGTCTCTCTTTCTCTGGGATAAATGTCCAAGAATTGTTGAGTTGTATGGTGAGTACATTTTCAGTTTTCAAAGAACTGCCAAACCTATTTTTCAAAGTGGCTATACCATTCCTACCACAAACACATGTGTGATCCATGTCTAAGAAAGCTATGTCTCATTCAAGGTTATAGAGATTTACTCCTAAGAGTTTTATAGTTTTAACTCATATTTAGGTCTATGATTAATTCTGAGTTAATTTTTATATGCTGGGTGGGACAATAATTTTAGGGCCCACAAAAATGTTTTAAATCTTTAAAATCAGAAGAAAAGGTAAGTATACTCTGCTTGGATTGCATTAGTCTTTATACCAATACAAATGTAAAATGTAGGTTTTTTTAAATGTAATTTTTAATATATATATACTTAATATATTTATATATTTATGGAAGAAGGGGTCTCTGAGGTTCTTTCTGACACCAAATATGTGATATCTTTCCACACCAATTCTCCAACACCAACTAAGTATCCAACAATTCAGTTTTGACACCAACTCCAGGCAGAAGCTCAGACCTCACAAGACTGCCCCTACTTCAGATACCAGGTGCCAGTCCCGTGGGCCACTTGTACTGCTGACTTACCAAATTTGAGGATTCCTATAATTCCTGCTCAGTTTTGATAATTCATTAGAGTGGGCTCACAAAACTCAGGAAAACACTTTACTTAGATTTACCAGTTTATTATAAAGGAAATAACTCAGGAACAGCCAAATGGAGGAGATGCATAGGGTAATGCATGAAGGGTGGGGATGCAGAGCGCCCTTGCCCTCTCTGTGCACCCGCCTTCCAGTACTTCCATGTATTTACTAACCCCCATCTAATCATGTATTTAGTCTTTGTGTTTAGTCTTACCAGTGACCAGCTCCCATCCTGAAGCTCCTGAGGAGCCATACTATCTCACCTCATTAGTATAAGCTCAGGTATGGTGGAAAGGGGCTCATCATGAATAATGAAAGACAATCCTATCCTCCAGAAATTTTAAAGGTTTTAGGAACTCTGTGCCAGGAACCAGGGACGAAGTCATATATATATTTTTTATTATAGCATAGTCCCTAGAAGGCAAAAGTGTGTAGGGCAATGAAAGTCATAATGTGGTCCTGTCAGTTGAGTAGCCTTCCTAGCAGTCCATTTGTGAAATTATGGCATCTTGGAATAGGGTGATGGTAGTGGATGGCCAGTGAAATGGACAGGCTTG
The DNA here is from genome assembly GCF_004348235.1 of Phoca vitulina. Lineage (NCBI taxonomy): Eukaryota > Metazoa > Chordata > Mammalia > Carnivora > Phocidae > Phoca > Phoca vitulina. The sequence continues at coordinate 33,512,335 of NW_022589723.1, forward strand.
GGATATGTTTTAGAGGCAGAGTCAGCTGGATTGGCTGAAGGATTGGATGTGAGAGGTGAATGAAAGAGAGGGACCAAGGATGATTTCCGGATTTTTGGTTTGAACAACTGGCTGAATGATGGTGCCGTCCGCGGAGAATAGTGGGAAAGGAACAGGGCTAGGGGTAAAATCAAGGCACTATTTGACATGGAAATCTTGAGATGACTAGGAGTCATGAAATAGAGCTATTAAGTAGCCAGTTGGATTTGTGAACCTGGATTTTGGTGGGGAGGTCTGGGCTAGACAGAAATTTGAATGTCAACGAGCTGGATAAATTCACCTGGGGAGTGTAAAAAGAGAAGATAAGAGGGTGAGGACTGAGCCCTGGAGGACTACAACATTTAAAGGTTGAGCCAAAGAGAAGAAATCAGCAGATGATTTTGCCAAGGAGGCTCAGTGAAGGAACAGGAAAATCAGGACAGGGAGATGTTAAAGGAAGTTCGGGGGAAACGTGTTTCAAGAGAAAGGAGTCTTGTCCACTGTTTGCAGTTCTCCTGAGAGGTCATTTTAGATAATGGAGAATTGACAATTGGTTTTGGAAACATGGAGATCATTAATAATCTTGATCGGTGATCCTGATGAGAGAAGTCAAGGCTGGATCAGAGTAGGCAGAGAAGGGAATGTGATGTGAGGAAGGGAGAACAATCACTGTAGAGAGATCTTGAAATACCCGAGAATTTTTGCAGTGGAGAGAAACAGAGCAGTTCTGGAGGAGATTTTGGAGTCAAGGGAGGTTTTGTTTTAGGTGGGAGGAATTTCAGTATGTTTATATGCTGATAGGAGTAATCTAATAGGGGAAAAAGTAATGATGCTGGAGGGCGAGGTGATTGTAGGAGTAAAGTTCTTAGGAATGTGGGAGGAAAGGAATCCAGGTCACTGGTAGAGGGACTGGCCTTCATAGGCACAGGGGCCCTTCTTCATTCATAGTAACCCAAATGTTACTATGTCTGTAGGAATAGTTTTGATGGTGAGTAGATCAGGGAGTTCATGTCTGTTTTCTTTTCATTTTTTCAATGAGGAATGAAGCAAAATGGAGAGCAGAAAGTGGGGGTTAGGGAGGAGGTATAGGAGGCTTTCAGTAGAGAGGAAAAGGTGTGAAATAATTCTTTCATCACATCTACTTAAATGTCAATTTATTGGAGAAAGCCCTCCAGGTATTAAGTACATCTCCTTCCAACCCTTATTCTCTCACTGAACCCCCTTGCTCTTTTCTGGTACTCATCACCAGTTGTAATTGTATCTTTATTGGTTCACTTGTCTGTTCCTCCATTACAGAAGTACAGGAGGGCGGTTACTTTGTTTTTAATTTCCCGATGTATACATAAAGAAACAGGACTGTTACATAATCACTAAATAATTACTTGTTGAAACAAAGAATTAATGAATGAACGTCTTCAGAATTTTGTCTTAGGTCACCCCTGTTAAGTGTTTGGACAAGTCACTTTTCCTCTCTGAGCCCTCATTTCTGACTATATACATACCACGTGAATTGTAATCTTTTCTCTGCCCACCTCAAAGCGCTGTCATAAGGAGGATCTGAGCTAATAAATCTGGAAATGCATCATCAAATGATCCTCAAATGTAACGGATTGTTATTTTTAGCCCACGCGTAGCCTGGCAGGTAGCAGGTGCCAAAAAGGACTCGCTGATTGGGGGAGGGGGCCATTACAGGTTCTGTGACTGTAGGCATCGAGGCTTTGCAGAAGGGTTCCGCAGGCCGCGGAGGGGCGGGGCTCAGGCCCGCAGCCCCCTCGCTCCGGCCTTTCCCTGGAGGCGCTAGCCCGGAGAGGATGGGGGGCGGGGAGGTCAAGGGGGGAGTAACTGTCAAACCTCCCCATTTGGCGCCATTATTTAAATGGTACGTGCCGGTCTCGCTGCTGTACGTGCCCGGGGCGGGGCTCCGAGCGCCGGGAGAGGGGCGGAGGCCGGAGGCAGGACGGGGAGGTGGAGGGGCGAGAGGGGACGGGCCAGGGCGGGGCCAGGCTGGCTAGAGGGGCGGGTCTAGCGGCGGCCCCCGGCGAGGTTCAGTGCGCTTGCGCTGACAGACGCAAGATGGCGGACAGTGCGGAACTAAAGGTAAAGCGCAGCTCGAATTCACTTCTAATATTCGGCCGCGGAGACGGCGCCGCTGGTGCCGAGGGGGATGGGTCCGGCCCTGGGGGGCCGCTCGGGCCTGACTCCACCCGGGCCTGGAGTTGTAGGGAGGAGCGGCGCGCCCGGCCCCAGCTGAGGGGGCCCGGCAGCGGCGGGCCGCGGGCCCCGGGTGCCTCGGGGGCGCTGACGGGTCGTCCCCGGCGTGTTATTGTTGTGGGCGCCTCTGGCGGGGGTGGCGGGGGAAGAGATCGGGAGTCGGGAGGTAGGGGCCTCGGCTGCCCCCTGGGCTCGGCTTCTTCACCTTCCACCAGCCTCCCCGCCCCCCCATGGGGAACGGGGGCTGGGGCAGAGTGTTCGTGTAGGGGGGATTGGGAAAGCTCCCCGCCGCCGCTTCCTCTTCCTCCTTTGCAGTCCCGGGCTGCTGTCAGGAGCTCTCCTCAGACCCCCGGGAACTTGGCTTCGGCCGCCCCGCCCCTCCGTGGCTCCCTGCCGCCCCCGCCCCGGACTCGGCTCTACCCGGCTGCCCGCCTGTCAGGAGGCGCCCGGGGTGCCCCGCTTGTGGCTAGCGCGATCCTGGGGCTATGGGGCGGGGATGTGGGGACAAGCTCCGGTAAAGTTTAGTGAGCCCCGGGCCGGCGTTGGGGTTCGGCTGAGGGGTAGCGGGGTAGTCTGCCTGGGCGGGACGTTACTTTCTCTCTGATTCTGGGCAACCGGGGGGGGGGGGGGAAGAACCCCCCTCGAAGGGTGTGTATTTGGAAGCAGTGGTGGGTGGTGGGAAACAGCTACCTCTCCCTTCTTTTCCTTCTCTTCCTTTGCCTGGTGTGGAGGGTGAGAGGAGCCTTTGGGGGTCTCTGCACACACCATGATGGCGATGCTATAGCTGATGGAGGTGAATGGTTCGTGTTTATATCCCCCCGTTGCCTTTTGTTTGTAGGGACATCTTGCTGGCCATGTTGATTTGAACGAAATTCTCCCCTTATCCTACTTCAACCCCCAATAAATAGAACGTTCCTCCGTTCCTCTCAACTGTACCAATTACTCACGCCTCGCGAAATTGGATGAAAGGGTGCCCCCTTTTCCCCGCTTTTTCTCCCACCCCAATCTTCTTTACCTGATGATGGCTTCTTTACCGAAGCAGATATACCACTACACAAGCTGTTGGGGGAGGGGGGTGGAACCCTTATGATTGGATTGTGACAAATGGGGCTCCGCTTGAATAATTTTGGTTTAGTAGCAGGCAGTTTTAACTAACGCGTATTATTTCGAGGCTCTGAACGCGATATTCCCCTCTCTGTGGCTTCCTGTGTGTGAACCAAGCAGCTGGTTATATCTTGACCCAGAGAACTGACATCTCTGTCAGAGTGGCGATTGGGATATACAGTTGTAAATCTTTGGGGAGGGTCCTCTGTCTCTATTTAATAAAAATTATTTAAAAAAAATTTCTCCGTTATACTGAAACGACAGCTTCTAGAACAGGCAAACACCAGGTTTGTTTCTGGAGTTTTTCTGTGGAAAGCTTCGCTGAAAGATCAGTTTCCTCAATAATTTTGCAATGTTAACATTCCAAAATTTGTATATTAAGGCGCTGGCTTTGAATGTCATTCTTTTAAAACTTACTTCTAATTACAAATTAATTGAAGAGAGAGCGGATTTGGAATGGTTGGTCTCGTTTTTTTCCAGTTTCAAACTATTGACTGAAATTAAAAAGCCTCAGCAATTGGAATATTTTTGAGGTCATTAACTCTTGAAATACAAAGTACACAACTTTAAGATACATGTTTTCTATAGTTTCACTCTTAAGATGTAGTCACAGTGTTGCTGTGATCTTTGCCTTCTAATATTTATTTTGTTTGGAATCCTTTTGAATGATAGCTAATCAGTTCTGTTATACATGGGCCACAGAATAAAGCTGAAAAGCTTGCGCTGGTTATATTGTCACTCTTGATGCTGTCCAAAGAAACTGGTATGGAAAGCACATGCTGGGAGATTTCCTCCTTTGTTCTTTCTCATTTTAAAGAAAGTGCCTTTGGGGATAGATCAGATCCCTGGTGTGAGTCTTGTTAGGTAAAGTTTCTCTTTACAAAAATGAGCCTGTATCAGATAAATGCTGAACACTTGGGGGAAACATTATTTTTCTAAAAATGGTCTCCCTTTTTGCTCTCTCAAAAATCTACTTGAGTTTTTTTCAGAGGAAAAACTACTCTTGTGTTCCTGTAGTACAATTTTTTTCCAATTATAATAACTGTTTTGACCTACTGGTTTGGCATTGTGTGTTCCCAATACTTTGAGAAGCTGTGATAAATTGCTTAGCTGGTGATAGCTGTGTTAAAAATTTTAGTACTTGATTGTGGTTAAATTTGCTGGGCTTTTTTTTTTTTTTTTGAAGGGGTAGATGATCTTAGGAACGCCTACCATAGTTATTTGAGAATGTGTGTATATAATTTTCTGTGCAGTAAGCTTTGGAAGATACTCCTTTTGGAAATTACATTTTCTGATGGTTTTTCTTTTTTGTTTTGGAAGTAAGTAGCATTTATTCTTAATAAGATAGGATAAGTCAGAATAAAATTTAAAAAAAAACCCAGATTTTTCAGCTTTAGGTGAAAATATAGTACTGACAATGGCTTTCCAACTATGAGGCTTTGAGTAAATACAGTGACTTTTTTGTTATCTTAATTCACAACCCACATTTCATCTTGCTGTGGATTGTATTCATAATTATTTTCCTCATGGCCCATTTGAGTGAGTCCTTTTAAATCTATAACAAATCTACAAAGATCGGATGGGAAAAATGGATAGATCTGTATCTCCTGTAGGAATAGTGCAAGCTGCAACACTTGAAGATAGTGCCAATAAAAATTAGATTGTGAGTCATACATATCAAAAAGAATTCTCTGTGTGCATTTGTTTATGAAAGGTTTAATTTTTCATTAGGGGAATACCCATAAATGACATGTGTAAGAAGGTCGAGAGTGAGCATTTTATTATCTTTAGGAACTTAAAAAGCAGGAGGGTGTGATGGCCAGATGATCTTGGAAGTTAAAAATCTGACAGCTTCATGTAGTTCCTCTTAAAGTACCTTTTTTTTTTTAAGATTTATTTATTTTAGAGAGAGACAGTGCATGCCCTTGCTCGAGGGGGAGTTGAGGGAGGGGCAGAGGGAGAGGAGGAAAATCTCAAGCAGACTTCCTGCTGAGCATGGAGCCTGGGGTGGGGTGGGGGTGGGGGGGCTCAAGGGCTTGATCTCACAATGCTAAGATGACCTGAGCAGAAATCAAGAGTCGGATGCTTAACCAGCTGAGCCACCTAGGCGCCCCAAAGTACTTTTTTTATTACAATTTTTTTGCATTAACTCTCAAATCAAGTTATATTGCCATTTTAACTCACAGGAGGAACAGTGGGGAGGAAGAAGTTCATCATTTTAGTGGAATAAAATAATGGAATTCAATGGGAAGAGAAGCCATACTTTTGACACTATGCTTTTAAAGTATAAGCATGTCAGTAAATTCTGTTGTCGTATTCTGCCTCTTTATTTTCAAGAAATAGCCACTTAATTTTAATCTTTGTGTTGTGATTTGTCTGCTTTTATTTCAGATAGAAGGAAATAAACCGTACAGTTGATGTGTGAATTTGATTTGACTCTCCCTAATTTGGTTTGGTGTCAAGTGCCACATTTAGATAGGTTTTGTTTTAAGTCACCATTTTTATGAAGAGTATTTGAAAACAATTTATAAAACACTTTAGTTTTTAAGTATTTCATACAGTTGTTTTGAAATACTGCTTTTTCATCTACAGTTTTCTCCTAGGTCATTGTATTGTCTTTCTCTTCAAAGAGTCTCTTGTAACCACTGTGGATTGCAATAGTGCTTAGTGGTGAGTCCATAGCTGATTGACCTTGGGTTTCTCCTGGTGAACTACATCAACGTGCTGCTCCAGGGTGCTTGCTGAGGCTTTTTGAGTTCAGTGTGATTTGTACCCTTTCCTGGTGGGAACTAGGGATAAGAAAATAAAATGGCTCATGGTTGTAGTGGGAACTGGGAAGAAGTATCTGAGTTTCTGAAAAACTGGGTGTTTATGATAAGATGTAGCCTTTAAGACCCCTGGTTCATTACTTTATAGAATTGATTGTAGTGCTTTCTGAAGTATTTTGCTCTGGCATTAAGCACCTTTTTCTTTTCTTTGTATTTGAATGAATAATATTTTTGTATAGTACTTTGTACTTTATAATGTTGCAGTTTATAATGTATCACATTATCTCATCTGATCTTTCCAACAGTTCTTTGAGGTAGGAAGGCAGGTCATATCTCTTTTATTGATGAAGTGAGCCCAGAAAGAGTAAGTGACTAGCCCAAGGTCATACAAGTAAAAGTGGCAGGAACTTGAACCTAGGTCTTAATGATTTCAAACCCTGTACTGTATAGGCTGCTGTAAAGGTGCCATGTCTGTCCTGGAGCCCTCTAGGGTGCCTCGCTCACAAAGAATTCCAGTTATGTTGTTGCTAATACTTTCCCTCTTGCTCTATGCCAGGGTATTTTTGGATATTCCTTGGGCCTTTTGCAAGGAATATTTTGGAGTTTGGTAGTTGGAATCATAGATGTTAATTCTTGCAAATGTCATTTTGCCAAAATTTCAGAGAATACTGAAAAATAAGCAGAAAAAAAAAAAAGACACCTGTAATCCCAGCATTTAGAAATATCATGGTTAACATCTGGGTATCTATCTGTTTAGACTTTCTCTCTGTGAACATATGTGTATGTATATTCATCACAAAAAGAGATCATGTTTTTCTTTATGTGTAATCTGCTATTTTCATGGCTAACTTTCTAGGTAAGTAAATATAGGTCTGTGTGATCATTTGAAAGGTAACATTGTATTTTATTCAGCTAGTCCCTTATTGGACAATTAGATATTTCTACTTTTTTGCTCTTTTAAACAATGTCTTGACAAACAGCCTGATATAAAGGGTTGCACGTGTTTTATTCTAACAGAATACTTGATATGACAGAACTTTTTCTGTGCTTTAGGGAGCAATGCTAAGGGTATTTTGATTAGATGAAGTGTTGTGAGTGAAATAAGTAATTCTTGATTTGTTCATTGTCTATACCTTTGTTTCTGTTTCTATAAACCTATCAGATAAGATTATTAAATGATGGCAGAGTATATTCTATAAAAATGTAAGTAAACATTTGATAAAGTATGAAATAGAGTATGAAACAGTATTTATGATTTATTTCAAGTATGTTTGATTTTGGAAATTATATCATAGTAATCAAATATTGGAAGTTTATGTGCCTTGTTTAGATGTGCATCTGTTTTTAACTGACATTTTAAGAAAAGTAGTGCTGAGCATTAATATAAAGTGGAAATGAGAATTTGCCTTACTCATATTTTTTTCTCAAAACTAAATGTTGCCAAAGTATTAGTTTGGTAGATAACATTGTTTTGAGGAGGCTGTTACAGAAAAGAGGTTACAGAGGCAATGAAAATATTTTTCTATTTTAAGAAGAAGCCTTTATGGGTTAAATTAACTAATAAATGCATATGTGAACCTTTATGGGTTAAATCAATAAATGGATATGTCAGTTAAGAATATTATTTGTGCAACATCTGGGAAGTACTGCACTGTAAGAGGAATAGTTGATGAGATTAAGGGCATGAAAGTGATCAAACTCTAAATTTGACATGTCAGATTTAGTCCATGTAAACTTGAATTTATATAACAAGTTTTACCATTAGGATTTTTAAAAATAGGTGAAAGGAAATTTTAAGTACATGGTTGTGTTTTATTATCAGTTTCATAATTGCTATGCACTTTTTGCTACTCTTATTACAAAACGTTTGTGATTATACTTCCCTTTCCATGTTAAAAACTGTGGAACTCCCACTATTTTTCATTCCTTCTACTTTTGGTTTAAGTGGTATCACATGAAATGATAGCCCCCAAACTCCTCCCTTCAGAATTACCTGGTAAAACTTCCTTCTTTGTAATGAATTTCTAAAACTCAGTAAAATGAAGAAATTACCTTTTTCCCTTTTCTGTTTCACCTTAGATCAAACAAAATAAATATAAATCCTTTGAACATTAACTAGTAACTTTGAAATATCAATAACTCTCTGGAGATTGTTGCAAATGTGCCTATTTTTTTTAAAACTTCATCTCCTTCTTACCTTTCCTGCTATTCTTTTTTGCTTTCAATTTTCCCCCCTTTGGCTCCCATGTTAATTTTCCCAAAACATTTCTTTTCATCCTGTCACTCCAATGGCTTTCCATTGAAAACAAGATAAAGTCTTAGCCCTCAGGTATTCAGGATTTTCTATAGTCTGATCCCAGTCCACTTTTTGTGTATTTTGTCTCCTGTACTCTATGGCAAAAGTCCTTAACTTAAAGCCAGAGCTGTTAGTTTGCTTCTTTTTGTTGACTGGTGTTCTGCTTTGTACATCACTTCATTCTCCCCCATTCCTACCCTGTGTACGTAGTAGGTGCTTAAGATACATTTGTGAAATGAACAAATTATGTTCAAAATTCGTTTCTTTTAGTAAGGGGGCTAATGCACATGTCTATATGACAGTCTCAATTGTAAATGTTCACATCATCACATTTTATTTTATGGCTGCTTTGTAGATGAACTTGAATAACGTTAAATCTAGAATAATTTATGGGGTGCCTGGGTGGCTCAGTTGGTTAAGCATCTGCCTTCAGCTCAGGTCATGGTCCCAGGGTCCTGGGATCAAGTGCCACATCGGGCTTCCTGCTCAGCGGGGAGCCTACTTGTCCCTGTGCCTGCCGCTCCCCCTGCTTGTGTGCTCTCGCTCTCCCCTCTCTCTCTCTGACAAATAAAACCTTTAAAAAAAATAAAGAAAATCTAGAATAATTTATGAAAGACTGTTTTAGGTTTGCCTTTTATATTTCTTTACGTTATATAGATAATTTGAGTGAGAGAGAGAGAGCCCAAGAAGGGGGGAGGGTCAGAGGGAGAAGCAGACTCCCTGCTGAGCAGGGAGCCTGATGTGGGACTCGATTCCGGCATTCTGGGATCATGACCTGAGCCGAAGGCAGTCGCTTAACCAACTGAGCCACCCAGGCGTCCTAGAGTACAATTTTAAAGACCGTCATCATCTTCAACCCTCCCCTCCCCCAGAGGTAATCACTTCGGTATCTATTATTTTTTTGGGGGGTGGGGAGCATAACAGCTTTATTGAGATACAATTCACATACCATACAGTTCATCTATTTGAAGTACACAATTAACTGGTTTTTAATACATTTACAAAGTTGTACAACCATCAACATAATCAATTTTAGAATATTTTCCTTACCCCCAAAAGAAATCCTGTACCTTTCAGCTATCACCCCCACTGCCCACAACTCATTTCACCCTGAGGCAGCTGCTAATCTGCTTTTGGTCTCTGTAGATTTGACTATTTTGGACATTTCATATATATGAAATAATATATAGTCTTCTGTGTCTGATCTGTTCATTTTTCTTTCGATGGGCATTAACTGTGCCTGTATAATATTTTTAATTTATTGTATGTATATATCTAGATTCAGATATGACTGGGCACACAGAAGGAACTCAGTATTACTAAATGAATGTACATGTACGTAAATATATTTTCTAAAAACATAAGTGGGATCATACTATACCTAATATCCTTTAACTTGCTTTTTTCACTTAATATAATATATATTGAAGATCTTTCCATGTCATATCCCAAAGTGAGATCATCTCATTCTTTTTTTTAACAGTGCACATATTTTGTATGTATATTTATAGAGGTTTACCTCTTGAATTTATCAATGTATATGTCTAAAAGTTCTTAACTTGTGTTGATAGTTTTGTTATACTGTTGCTTTTTTTAAAAGAGTTGCCACATTTAATCTAATATCTATGGTATTAGCATTGGAGTTTCACTGAAAAATAGGAATAAAAACTAAAACAGGTAAAGGTTGTTTGGCTTGAGGAGAAATGGAATGTAGGCTCTTTATGGGATTCTGGCAGTGCACAACCAAAGCAGTTCATTTTGTATTTGGGTTTCTGAATGTGAGCAAGCCTGTTTTTAGCTTCATGGCATAGTGCTTAAAATAGAATTTAACATGCTATCTTGTGCTTTATGGTGAATTTTTAAGACTTTTTCTTGCAGTCGTGTAGGTCTAATCTTAAAAAAAGATCGGAAAGATTTCAGGATAAACATTTTTCTCTTACATTAAAATCATCGTTCTGGTCTCCTCTAGGGTTCTGTAAGTTACCCAAGAAAGGGAATGTAGAGGCGCCTAGCTGATGGTAGGTACTTGGCAATAATTTGTTACTTATTCAGGAAGTTATCTATCACATTCTGTCATTCATAATTTTTGAGTTCCAACTCTGAGGTATCAGGCTATCAGTGGTTTAAGTATATCTCTGTGTATATGTGTGTATTTAGACATTCTTGTTATAATGGGATATTTATTTAAAAAATTACCTTTTTTTAATCATACAAGTAGTGTATCAGCTATTACAATAGTTCTCAAAGTCCATTTTCCAGGCTTCTGGTGGCTGTCTAGGCTCTTTCTGGGGGTGGTCCAAGCCTAAAACTATTTTTTTTTTTTTTTTAAAGTATTTATTTATTTGACAGAGAGAGACACTAGCGAGAGAGGGAACACAAGCAGGGGGAATAGGAGAGGGAGAAGCAGGCTTCTCGCGGGGCAGGGAGCCCGATGTGGGGCTCGATCCCAGGACCCTGGGATCATGACCTGAGCCGAAGGCAGATGCTTAACGACTGAGCCACCCAGGCGCCCCTAAAACTATTTTTCTAATAGTAGTAAGGCACTATTTATTGTATTGGCATTTGCAGAATCAGTGGTGGGTAAAATTGTTGGTGCCTTAGCATGAATTAAGGCAGTGGCACTAAACTGTACTAGTTTAGTACGTCACCATACATTTGGAATTAAAAAATAAATGCCAGTTATCCTTAGTATCCTTAATTAAGCAAAAAAGAAAGTATTAATTTGATTATGTCTCAATCCTTGAATCCATTTGGAAATATATTTTGTGTGATGAAATGGGAAGTACCTGTAAAAGTACTTTTACTGAGTACCAAATCCAAGAAAAGATCTTGTGCAGTTGTCTGAGTTGTGGGCTGAACTAGCTGCTTTTTTAATGGAATACCATTTTTACTTGAAAGAATGGCTGACAAAGTATGGTTATACAGACTTGGATAATCAGGACATTTTCTCTACAAAAAAAACAACTGACAATATTTGTTGCTGATGATAAAATTCAAGTTTTCAAACGAAAATGGAATTTTGGAATCCTTGTATTTGCTACTGTGAGTTTGACGGCTTCCCAATACTTTTTGATAAGATCAGTGGTGGTACTAATGAATGCGATATATTGAAAGTGTCAACATTTGGAAGAACTGCGTAACTCAGTGAAGCAGTGCTTTCTATATAATGCATGGTATTGTAAATTCATGCGTGGGTAAAAAGATCCACTGGAAATGGAAGATAGACCAATGGATTTCAATAAATCAGAGTAGGAAGTATTCGCTTGATACGGTTTCAGATTTCATATTGCAACAGCATTAAAGAAACTGCTGCTTGTTGAGTTGTGGTGAAGAATCAAAGAATAGCCACAGTTATCTGAAAAGGCTATTGAAATACTATCTTTTTCCAACTACATACCTGCATGAGGCTGAATTTTCTTCCTGTACTTCAGTCAGAACACCGTCATGGAGCAGATTAAATGCAAAAGCAGATATGAGAATCAGGCTGTCTTTTTAAGTCAGACATTAAAGCGGTTTGCAAAAATGTAAAACAATGATAGTCTTTGTAATATATTTTTGTCTTGGAATGTAGTTTTTAAAATTAATATGTTAACATTAATATGTTAGCATAATTATTTTTAAAGGATGATAAATCATTAAAAATTGTTTTACTTTCTAACACAGTAAATATGGTTAGATTTTTAAAAAAGATTTATTTATTTGAAAGCAAGAGAGAGCGTGGGGGGCAAGGAGCAGAGGAAGAGGGAGAGAGAGAATCTCAGGTAGACTCCCCGCTGAGCGTGGAGCCCTATGCAGGGCTCAATCTCACGACCCTAAGATTGCTCCCTGAGCGGAAACCAAGGGTTGGATGCTTTTTTTTTTTTTTTTTTTTTAAGATTTTATTTATTTGCGAGAGAGAGAATGAGAGACAGCATGAGAGGGGGGAGGGTCAGAGGGAGAAGCAGACTCCCTGCTGAGCAGGGAGCCTGATGTGGGACTCGATCCCGGGACTCCAGGATCATGACCTGAGCCGAAGGCAGTCGCTTAACCAACTGAGCCACCCAGGCGCCCCAAGAGTTGGATGCTTAACTGATTCAGGCACCCAGGTGCCCCAATATCGATAGATTTAATCAACAAAGTTTTTTGGGGTCCTCCATTTTCTAGACTATAAAAGAGTCCTGAGAGCAAAAACTTTGAGAACTTGAACAGTTTATATAAGATTTACAGTACCAGGAGTCTATAGCTTAAAATCAGACTATCCCTTTCACCTTCTCGCCCTGGCATTTTTTTTTTTTTATTTAAAAGAAAAAATAGTTTGCTTATAGTTAATGGTGATCTCATTTCCAAGGCAGGTTTGTAAGCAGAAACTGTTTAATTGTATCTTGCATCTCTGTAGTAAAAATACTAATGGTTTGCATTGCATTGAATGACTCTACTCACAAGTGCTTTAAATCAGTAATGGTGTGGGGATTGTATAACTTTTTATTTTCTCAAGGTTTTGTCTCAACCCTTGATTGTAGTAGGGGATAGAAATAGCTTGGGTAAATGAAAAATCCATACAGATGTCCCCTAACCTATTTTAGCCAATAATTTCCTCTTCAGCAGATCTTACTAGGTCTTATCAAATACCTAAGATAATTGGTTTGCATTTGACCTATTTTGTTTTCTTCCTTTCCCTCTTGTGGGATTGGAAGTGGAACCTAGAGATTATAAAACTCTGAATGCTTTTCTAGTTTCTTTTTACCTTTCTTTAGAGTTGTATCTGAAAAGCTTCAGCCTCTGTATTCCTCAAGTGTCTTTCCCCAGGGTGTCAAGGTAATACTAGAAAACAAAGATTTTTGTGCAAAACTTATTCTAATCTGTGATTTCAAAATAAAGTAACATCTTAAAGGTGAAAGTTTTTTTTTAAGTATGGTATTTTGTGGGTAATTGAATCCTAATTAGGGGAAAGAAAATGAATTTAGGATTGCCATTATTTTTCACTCCTAAATTTAAATAGTAATCCCAGGAATAGTGCAATTACTAATGAGAAAGGGGAACAGTTAAAGTTAATAACCCTTAATTCCAGACTATCTTTAAAAAGTTACTTCTTGGTATATGTGGCAACTATGTTAAAAAAGTTTTTCTGGGGCATCTGGTTGGCTCAGTCGCTGGAGCTTGTGGCGCTTGATCTCGGGGTTGTGAGTTCAAGCCCCACATTGGGAGTGGAGCCTACTTAAAAAAAAAATTTAAAAAAAGTTTTTCCACGTGGCAACCCTGCTGTGCCCAATGGAAAGGATATTAGATAAGATTCACCTGTAATGAGCAGCATTATTTGGATATAAAAATGTGCTGTAACTCTTGAACAGTTTGGTTGAGTAGGTTCAACTTTGCTACTTACAGATTGGTTGATAATTGTTTAGAACATATTTTCTTGTAGGTAAACACTTCATATTGTCCTGAGTTATTTTCTGGAATCTGCTGATCTTAATAGGTAATTCTGTTGAGTGTGGAGAGTGATACTTAACGTTTTGTTTTGCATACAGTTTCTAGTTTTATCTGTAGCTTTAGTAAAAGTGGCCCAGTTTTTGATGTTCAAATGTCTTGTCATCCTAACTGCATAATCCATTTGAAGGAATGGGGTGATGTTTGTGTTTGTATGGTGGGGGTAGTGGTGCTGAGGATGCTGTGAATGCTGTTGGAATTCAAGGGGCATGTCCTCCATTGAACATAATTCTGCAGATAAAGTTAATCAAAGGAAAAGTGATACTGATGTGAAGTGCAAATAGTTAAACTCAAGCTTTTATTAATTAGCTATGGGTTTAGGGTATTTGATTAAAGAACTAATATCTTAATGAATATAAAAATAATTTTTTTCACTTGATTTAAAAATTGCTTCATCCATTAATGTTTTCCCTTTTATAATCTTACGTGGCTCATTAAAAACATGGTGTTGAAGAGAACTTATTTTACTTCCTATATAGTTAGGTCTTCTCATACAGTCATGTATTTATTCAGTTAATATTTGAGTGTATACTGTGTGTCTGGTATTGTGCTAGTTATCAGTATACAGGGATAATTAGAACAATTCCTGTTGGAAAGGAACTCAATCTGGTGGAGAGACAGATACATACTATCTTGCATCATAATTATCTGGTTAAGACCAGTAATAGAGCCATGCATGGTTGATGTGTACATTTTACTTAACTTTGAATCTCTATATTTCTGAATTATTTTTTTCAAGATTTTATTCATTTATTTGAGAGAGAGCATGAGAAAGAGATCATGAGCAGGGGGTAGGGGTAGAGAGAGAAGCAGACTTCCTGCTGAGCAGGGAGCAGAACGTGGGACTAGATCCCAGGACCCTGGGATCATCATGACCTGAGCTGAAGGCAGATGCCCAACCGACTGAGCCACCCAGGTGCCCTGAATTATTATATTTAAGATTGTTTCTCCTCAACTTTCACATAAGAATTAACTAGATTGGTAGGAAAAAAAAAAGTTAATGTAACTTAACTCTTTTGAAAAACTTACTATAGGGGCGCCTGGGTGGCTCAGTTGTTAAGCGTCTGCCTTCGGCTCAGATCATGATCTCAGGGTCCTGGGATTGAGCCCCACATGGGGTTCCCTGCTCGGCCGGAGGTCTGCTTCTCCCTCTCCTGCTCCCCCTGCTTGTGTTCCCTCTCTTGCTGTGTCTCTGTCTCTCAAATAAATAAATAAAATCTTAAAAAAAAAAAAAACCTTACTATAGTCTTTTGTTTTGAGATTTTTGTATCCCTCCTGTCCAAATGCCTGCCCCCTGCCCACCTCCCTTCCTGCCTGACCCATGGTTTTAAAAAAGGATCCTTCATTTTTAGGTTAGTATTTTGCCAAGCTAAATTAACCAAAATCTATTAGGAGCAAAGGACTTTAAGTAAAGTTAAGGTTGAACTTTAATAATGATTTTTTTTTTTTAGATTTTATTTATTTGACAGGGAGAGACACAGCGAGAGAGGGAACACAAGCAGGGGGAGTGGGAGAGGGAGAAGCAGGCTCTCTGCTGAGCAGAGAGCCCAGTTTGGGGCTTGATCCCAGGACCCCGAGATCATGACCTGAGCCGAAGGCAGACACTTAACGACTGAGCCACCCAGGCGCCCCTGAACTTTAATAATGATCTTACAGAAAGTTAGCTTACTGTTAGATCTTTGAGATATCTTAGGTTTTTGGAAAATTTTCTCCAAGGGCTAGTTTTTTCTCTTGAATGAAACTAGACAATTTGAAGTATGGTAGAATTTTGAACAGTTAGAACAGACATTTTCTATTGTATATACTTGCCTTTTGTAACATAAAGATGAGTTCTTCATTGTACATGGTACAGAGTGCCATTTCATTCCTGAACCTTTACATGTGACCTGTCTGGAGCTTTTAGGATCTTTATTCCTGGTGTGCTCAAACTTCATGATGAAATGCCTTAGAATGGGTATTTTTCAGTCGTTGTGCTAGAACTTGATGGCATAGTCTGGAGACACATGTCCTTCACTTCTAGGGGATTGTCTTGTATTAATCCTTCAGTAATATTCTCCCTTTCATTTTCTGTTTTCTGTTGTTAGAGGACTGGACCTGTGCCTTTCCTTTTTTTTTTTTTTTAATTAATTAATTTTTTTAAGTAGGCTCCACGCCCAGTGTGGAGCCCAGCATGGGGCTTGAAGTCGTGAGCCTGACAAGAGTCAGATGCTCAACTGACTGAGCCACCCAGGCGCCCCTACTTTTTTTTTTAACCAGTTGATTATTGTCTTTTGCTCTTTGTGCTTGTGACTTAACTTTTCTTTTTTCCTTTTTTAAATGTCATTTTGTTTCCTTTTAGGGAGGGAATATGGTAGGTGTTTGTGTATGATCATTGGTGGACATTGTAAACTCTGTGAAGCTCATAATATGAACTATATAAATATATGGTAACCATTCTTAAATAGTTGCCAGTGTTGAATGAAGATTTATATTTAGTGATAATAGAAATTGTGTTCTTTTTTGAGAAGTCTAGATTGCTTTAAGAAAATATATATACAAAATAATATGTATAACTTTGAGGAATGTATAACTTATAGGAGACTAATAAAACATCAAACTTAATAGAGTATTCCAAAACTTTGAGGCCTTTTTTGGTACACCCTCATCCTATTTCCTCCCTAGTTCCTTTTACATAATTTATATTAATAAGTTGCTTTTAAAATCAAAACTGGTGATGAAATATTAGTTATGTATATTATTTACTTGTAAGGTTGTTTTTAAGCCTCTAATTAAACCATCTAATTAAATATCATAGTCTTATAAATTTTCCATATTTGGTATAGCATTTGAAGAGGAGGATTCCATAGGTGGAGGTGGAGAAGAAAGTTTTGGAGACCTCATTTTGAAAACATGCATAGCTGTGGTAAATATATATGCCCATAGAATCTAGCAGTTATGCCTATTGATGTTTGGGGAAGACAAAGGGGCTTAAGTTATTTGCCACAGTGATAGACACTTGGTTAAATCTTGAAAAGTGCTTAGATTTTTATGTGTTCAGCCTGTAATCCATGAAGAAGTTGAAGTGGTGAGAAAAGTTAACTTTTTGTGGAAGCATAAACCATTAAAGTTTGTGTTACACTTAATATATTTTTTCCATTATTTTGTTTGATATATTTAAAAAGGTTTCATGTAAAGTAAAACATAATTATTCCTTTACTGGGCTATATACGTTCTGTGCTAACCCTTGAAAACAAATAAACACTCTCCCCTTGCCTTGCCTTTTCCCTGTTTCAGGTTTGGCCTATCCTATCCCAGTTGCTTAAGGCAAGGATCTCATTCCATCAGTATAAAAATGAGAGCTGGTTTACCTGTCAGATACTGTGTTAGATGCTTAGTCGTTATTTGGAAGTGAAATAGATTTGAGTCTTGGCCCTTGTGAAACTTATATTCTAGTATTCCAGTTAAGTACATGAAAAATAGCTCGGTTCTCTTGCACCTTTCTATATCTGAATTTTTATAAAGCACACATTTTTATAATTAGCAAAAAATTCTGTTTTTAAATTTTGGAAGTCTTTTTTTTTAAAGTTTTATTATTTATTTTAGAGAGAAAGAGAGAGTGAGGGTGTGAGCATGCGAGCATTGGGAGGGGGAGCAGGAGAGGGAGAGAAGCAAACTCTGCGGAGCTGGATATGGGCCCCCATCCCACGACCCTGAGATCATGACCTGAGCCCCTGAGATCATGACTGTATTGGACAGTGCAGCTCTAGAACAATATCCCTGCCATTGACAATTATGGATGTATAGTAACATCTGTTTGCCTGTGTGCATGCATTCTTCTGTCTGCCTGTGTTGTAAATTTGGAACCAGTTGAGGGTGCCAGGCATAGAGGGGGAAGGGAATTTTGCAAAGGAAAATTTAATGATGGACCGTGGAATCTCTCTAAGCTGGATATAAGAGGGCAGATGGATAGAGAGTGATTGATATTTATGATGTTGAATAGTTGCAGTGGAGGTACATAAGCAAGAATAGGAGGTGGTAGTTGGAGGATTCAGTGTTTGAATTAGTGATTTTGGAAGTGGCGCAGGTTTTGGTAGAAAGGTCCAAGGTGTGGCTACAGGAGTGAGTGGCTGAGGGTGGAGAGTAATGATAAAAAGTTAAGAAATACAGCTGAGGGTATTGGGTTGGAGTTTGGATAGTTGAGGCAGGTGCTAAAACCTTCAGTGAATGGCAGGGATATTGTTCTAGAGCTGCACTGTCCAATACGGTAGTGACTAGTCATATGTGGCTATTGAGCATTTGGAATGTGGCTGAGCTGAATTTAGGTGTGCTGGAAGTGCAAATATATAATGGATTTTGAAGACGTAGTGTGTTTGGGGATGAAAATATCTCAATAATTTTTATAGTGATTACATGTTGGACTGATAATATTTTGGATATATTGGGTTAGGTAAAATATATTATTGATTTTACTTGTTTCTTTTGATTTTTAAAAGTATAGTTAGGAGGCACCTGGCTGGCTCAGTTAAGCATCTGCCTTCAGCTCAGGTCATGATCTC
The DNA here is from genome assembly GCF_004348235.1 of Phoca vitulina. Taxonomy (NCBI): domain Eukaryota; kingdom Metazoa; phylum Chordata; class Mammalia; order Carnivora; family Phocidae; genus Phoca; species Phoca vitulina. The sequence continues at coordinate 33,530,730 of NW_022589723.1, forward strand.
AGGGTCCTGGGATTGAGCCTTGCATTGGGCTCCCTGCCCAGCAGGGAGTCTGCTTCTCCCTCTCTCTGCTCATGCTTTCTCTTTCTGTCTCTCTCAAATAAATAAGATCTTAAAGAAAATCAAAGTAGGGCGCCTAGGTGGCTCAGTTGGTTAGGCGACTGCCTTCGGCTCAGGTCATGATCCTGGAGTCCCGGGATCGAGTCCCACATCAGGCTCCCTGCTCAGCAGGGGGTCTGCTTCTCCCTCTGACCCTCTTCCCTCTCGTGCTCTCTGTCTCTCTCTCTCTCAAATAAATAAATAAAATCTTTAAAAAAAAAAAAAAGAAAATCAAAGTATAGTTACTAGAAAATTTAAAATTACATGTGTAGCTTGAATTTGGAGCTTATAATATCTTTCTTTTGGGCAATGATTTTCTAGAAATAGTATGAACAGTAAGTAGTATGAGGATTAGAAGGGAAGATATCTGTAGGGGTCTCTGTAGAACCCAGTGTAAGAATCCTTTTGGAGAGGGAGTGGATTTTCATTGCTTCTCTGATGCTTTCTCTTCAGCTGTTTTTTGTGCTTAGAGTTCCCTTCTATTTAGCCTCTCCAGACCTACCTCAGCTCCCTTTGCCCCATACCTGACCTCAGGGAGTTTGCCTCATACATATGGAGGAGAGAAATGTCTAGAACAACTATAAATGAGAGCAACATAAAAGAGTAACCGTATGAATAGTTAACAATGTATTTATAAGGGGAAGAGGTCACTTCTGGTTAAGCTTATTTCAAACTGGGCCTTAAAGGAGAAGACTTGATAGTTGATCATAGGAAAGTTATTTCAAGCAGAGGGAACAACAATGAACAAAGGTAATGTGGAGAAAAAACACTGAGGTATATTTTATGGAACACCCAGTAAATTCATGTGTGGAGATACACATAGAGTAATGCAAATTCTGGGAAGTTGGGGATAGATTGTCACACTGAAATTATGAGTCTGAAACTGTAGTAAGTTCTATAAAGGAAAAGGACAGAATTCTATAAGTACATGTAACAAGGAGACCTGACCTGGTTTGGGTGCTCAAGGAAGGCTTCCCTGTTTCTGAACCTTCTGAACTACAAAATCCCTCCACATAGAAGTCTTGTCACGTTTTTCTTAATGTTATGTCTTTCTTTCCTTCCCAACTACCACCTTATTATTTCATTCTCATAGTATCATTTTGGTGTTAATCAACAATCTCTAAATTGGTCTCCTATCTTAATTTCCCTTTTCAGTTCACTTACTCTTCAGTCACATTGACTTTTTAATTATATGTCAGTTTCTTCCCCACCCCCTCCATTTCCTGCAATTTGAACAGTTCTTTGTAGGAGTAAGAACAAAATTCTTTAGCCATCCAAACTAAGTAACCTATTGTTTGGATACCAGTAACATACTGACTGGGCATTGGGCAGAATTATATAATGTCTTTATTTTAAGGAGGTAATGTGTGTATTTCTAATAGGTTTGCACTACCAGTATGGTTCATAATAAGACAGATGTCAGATCATCATTACTCACATTTATTGACAATGAGCAAGACACAGTCTGTATAGACAGCTTATAGTTTGATAGAGAACAGACCAGTAAGCAGGACTTATCTACGTATAACATAAGGGCTGTATTGGGTTAATCTATGGAGCATATAGGAGGGTAAATTTACTAATGTTGAGGGTGGACTGAAGAAAGTATCCCAAAGGTGATGACATCTAATTTGACACCTGAATGAGTTGAAGTTAGCTAGAAAAAGGTTGGGATGAGAGAGGGAAAAGAATTACTTGCTGAAAAAACAGCATGTATATACAAGTCCCGGATGAGGGGGAGCAGGTAAAGGGGTTAGTGGCAATGGCTGAGACTGGATCATGAAGTATATTTTAGGCCATGCTAGGAAGTTTGGCCTCTATCCTGAGTGTAGTGGATAATCACTGCAAGGTTTAAGCATGAGAATGACACGATCAGACATATTTTAGGAAGATCTCTAGTATGGAGAATGACTTGGAGGGGATAATATTGGAGATCGGGAGAATAGAGATAGTGGTAGTCTGAATTAAAGTGGTAAATAGGGCTCTTCAGGGGATGGCATTCATAGGCATTCAGAATGGTCCAGCATTTGACATACCATTGTAGGCTGTCCTACAATAGCCTCTAAAAAAACTAGGCTGTCCTGAACCCCTGGTAATAGAAATGTTTACCTTTCTAGCACCAAAATTCGCATTAGCGTATGCCTAGGTTGACTTAGAGGAGTTCATGCTCTGTGACCTAAAGTCCTTAAAAGTTTGTCTAAAACAAAAAAACCGGCGCCTGGATGGCTCAGTCGGTTAAGTGTCAGCCTTTGGCTCAGGTCATGGTCCCAGGGTCCTGGGATCGAGCCCTGCAGTGGGCTCTCTGCTCAGCAGGGGGCCTGCTTCTCCCTCTCCCTCTGCCTGCCACTCTGCCTACTTGTGATCCCTTTCTCTATGTCAAATAAAATAAAATCTTATAAAAAAATAAAAATAAAACAAAAACATTTCAGCAGGGCCTTTGGTGGGTCCATGTGTGCAAAGTGTGTCTGCAACACGATCAAGTGGGCTTTCCTTATGGAGGAGCAGAAAATCATGGTGAAAGTATTGAAGACACAAGCCCAGGGTCAGAAAGCCAAATTAAAAAAAAACGAAAAAACAAAAAACAAAAAAAGAAGCTTTTCTGAGCAATAAAAAAATCAAAAGGCAAAAGCATCAAAAAAATAAAGTGGACTTAGACATTTTAAGGTAGTAGGATTGATATTACTTGGTAAATAGACATGAGTGAAGGAGAAGGTGGTGTAGAAGTTTCTGGCTTGGACAACTGGTTAGGTGGATGGAAGGTTTGAGAGAAATTTGATGTATTAGGTTTGGACATGTTGAGTTGAGTACGTGTGGGACATAGACGAAGTGGATTTGGGAATTAACAGCTTAGAAATGAGATGGCATTTTGAAGTCATGAGATGGATGAGGTCATCCAGAAAGACTGGTCTGAGTGAAAATAGGGTCAAGAATAGAGAGGAATTCTCATAGTTAAGACCTGGAATAATTTTTTAAAATATCTTTTAAAACTTTAAACATCTTTTATGGACTGCTTTAATGTTTTTAAGATACTGCCTTTCTTTACAATTTGATATAATGGACTCTTTAAAATTTTGCAATTACAGATACCTTTCACTGTCTATATCTGTTTGGTTCGTGAGTTCAGTTAGCAAGAATTTATTAGTCTAGAGTATTTTGAAAATATGTAAGATTACTAGTGGAGAATTCTTCAAGAAGTTTGGGAAAAGGGTTCAAGATTAATCATCATCTACATAACATTTTAACTGCATGCAGTAACATGGCCATGTTAATTTGACATTTGGTAAAGGTGGTTCACATGTTTTATAACTCATATTTAGTTTTGGAGTGTTAATTCTATGACTAGATAGTTTATCATCCATACTGGGGCACTTTTAAGTATGGAAGGGGGAAGCTTTTAATAATTTTGCTAGAACAACAAGCATAAAATGGAACTCCTGGACAACTTGAAGATCTTGTAATTTGTTCTATATTTCTTCTTCTGTGAAGTGTTAAGAAATGAGATGGTAATAGATTAAACAATGATAATAAAGAAGGTTTTGTGGCTAAGTAACTTTGCAAAATGTTAAATGCAGCATTAACATTTCTGTTGGACTTCTTGGGACCTTTAATGTGTTCAGATGTGACTTGAGAAAGGAGGGCATGGTGGGGAATTATAGAATCTTGAATTTCTTGAACTTATTTTGCTGTAGAACCCTATTTCTCTGAATATCCATTAACACTATGAACCTAGTTTGGAAAATGCTGATTTAGAGTATCCTGTTATTTAAATTAAAGCTCTTTAACATGAAGCCCAATCAGATTGCATCTTAGTTATAAGTTTTATTTTGGGATTTTGATAGGTGATGTCTAGGCAGCTAACCATATTAAAATAAGTAAATTTTGGGGTGCCTCAGTTGGTTAAGTGTCCAACTTTTGATTTCACCTCAGGTCATGGACTCAGGGTCTTGAGATCGAGCCCCATGTCAGGCTGTGCACTGGGCGTGGGACCTGTTTAAGATTCTCTCTCCCCTCACCCCAAACCTTACGCAGACTGTCATTGTAAGACCTGAACAACATTTTCCTGCAGCCTGTTTTTTCTTTTTAATATTTCTCTGTAGTTTTTGAGAAATCATTTCCAGGGCTTTTATTTTATTTTTTAAAAGTTTATTTATTTACATAATTTCTACACCCACCCTGGGGCTCGAACTCATGACCTCAAGATCAAGAGCCACATGCTCTTCTGACTGAGCCAGCCAGGCATCCCATTCCCAAGGCTTTTTTTTTTTTTTTTTAAAGTTTTTTTTATTTGAGAGAGAAAAGGAGTGGGGGGGGGCAGGGGCAGAGGGAGAGGGAGAAGAGCAGACTCCCCACTGAGCAGGAAGCTGGACACTGGCTCTATCCCAGGACCCTGGGATCATGACCTGAGCCAAAGGTAGATGCTTAACCCCCAGGGGCCCCCCATCAAGGCTTTTAGAAAATTTGTGTACATCTTTTCTAAGCTTATTTTTCTCTGAAAAGCAAGTCTATAAATCAAGATTGAAATATGATAGCTTTAATTATTTTTCTTGGGCACCCCGGACAGGGTGTATTGAATAATAACATTAAGATTGGGGAATATTGGGGAAAATAGTCATCTACATCCTAAGTAGTTGAGCATTGTTATTTGTAACCTTAAACTTTATTGTTATCTGAAGGGGAATCTCTTATGATGTGCCACAGGGCTCTGTAGTCTTGACTCCCAAGTTTTAAGGATGACCAGTATGAATATTTCTGGTTTTGTAGGTGGCCCTGGGAAGAATATGTTAGATGACAGAATCAAAGGGAGTTAGTTCATCGTCTCCTGGGCAGTTACCAAGTGTCATGTACTATACTTAGCATAGGTGATATGGAGATAAGTGCTTGTCCTTGAAAAGCTCAAAGTCTAGGGGAGGACATAGACCAGAAAATCAACAATTTATAATACCATATATGTGCTGCAGTAGAGGGTTGGAGAGTGCAGTTCCTCAGAGGGGTTTTAAAAGGCTGGAATGATGAACTGGAAAAAAAAAGTGAAGTTTAACAGAACCTAATACAAAGTTCTACTTTTAAATTTAAAAAATTTGTATTAAAGCGTGAGGTTTAACCTAAAAGGAGTTCATATAAAAAAATCAGTTAAAAGTTTTAGTTAACTTCAAGCTTAGTATGAGCAACTATATGATGTGGATGCAACTCCCCCTCATTGCTAAAACAAAAACATAACACATAACACATCCTTCCCCTTGCACAGGTAAAACAAACCAGTTAGCCTAAACTTTGAATGCCTTATTTGGTTATATTGGTAGAAATACTGTGTTCATAATAAGAGAGGTGGTAATACTGCTGTATTCAAGATTAGGCTGTTATCTGGATTATTTCAATCACTCAAGTACAGTGGACTGCTAAAGCTCCAGAGAAAAATGATCAGGGTGGGAAGGGGTCTAGAAACCAAGCCTGTTGAAGGAAAAGAGCCCTCTTAACACGTTTAAAGAATAGACTGTGGAACACCAATAGGACAAAACTTTAGAACCATTGGGTGGAGTTAAAGGAAAGTTTTGATTCATAGAGCTTTTCAGTAAGGTAGGTCACTTTAAGGGTGCCTGGGTGGCTCGGTTGGTTGGGCGACTGCCTTCGGCTCAGGTCATGATCCTGGAGTCCTGGGATCGAGTCCCGCATCGGGCTCCCTGCTCAGCAGGGAGTCTGCTTCTCCCTCTGACCCTCCTCCCTCTCATGCTCTCTGTCTCTCATTCTCTCTCTCTCAAATAAATAAATAAAATCTTTAAAAAAAAAAAAAAAAAAAAAAAAAGGTAGGTCACTTTAAGATTAGGTTGTGAAGTCTTAGAAGAGTTTCAGCAGAGACTGGGAGACCATCAGTTGAGGAGGTTACAGTAAAACTTCATATATTAGATGGAGAGTTGGACAAGAAGATTTCCAAAGTTTTATTTGATGTTGTGATTCTCCTGTTTCCAAAAACCATCATTTTCCAATTATCTAATAGTGTCTATCATTGTCAGTACTCTGCAGCATTGTGTGGACTTTGGCATCTGACTTTTGAGTTGGACTGCATTACTTGCTAGCTCTGTAACCTTGCGTAGGTTACATCTGTTACTCTGAAATAGTTCCCTTGATAATTTCCCTCTAGGGCTTCACCTTAATCTCTTTTCTGGGATTCAGAAGGCTATGATTTAAAGACTTTTTGTTTAGTTATAGAGTGCGTTTTTCCCCCTCACTTTTTGTTTTGTTCGTACTTGTCTTTTCTTTCTTTTAAGCTTCTCAACTTTCAGAGTATACGGTTTCTTTCATAGCTTCTTGTCTTGTCTGAAACTTAAATTAGATGAGATGGTATCTCCCAGTTGCACATGCAGTGTTTTGCTTGTTTATGGTTGGGGGAGTTTGGAAGAGAATCCTCAATCTTATAATTTGATAGAATTAAAATTTCTTCAAGCCCTGCTTATTATTTTTAAATGCTAGATTTTATTTGAAAAGCGAATGGTGATTGTTCTCATGATCATGTACGGTACTAATTGTGAAAAGAGGCACCTGTAGCTAAGATATTGCATGTGACCGGCAGTTTTTCTTTGCAGTATTTCTTGGTCCTGTCTCCTCTGTGTTGACTGTCACATTTCCTTCTTCCCTTATATGTAGATAAACAGTTCTTGTTGCTATATATTTTAGCTAGAAATCTTACTAATCTTTTTTTTTTTTTCATCTGTCCTACAGGTAGCTACTTGGATAGCCTTAAACACTATTTTTATCACATTTTCACTGCCCCCAAATATGCTTGTTTACTCTGTGTAGTCTAAATTCCTTATGTCATTTTAGTGCTCCCTGTCCCAGTGTAACAAATATTCTGCTTTAGCTGAGATTTGTGATAAGACACTTCTCTTGGTTAGTGTTTATGAGCTTAGGCTCTGGAGTCAGGTTGGGTTTGAGCTCTGTCTCCATCACTTATTTAGTGTTTGACTTCAGGTTTAGCATCAGTTTTCTTATCCATGCAGTGGGAATAATAATGGTCTGTCTCTTGGGTTCATGTGAGGGTTAAATAAGTTAATCATGTTTACTATAATTAGTAAATATGGTTGGCATATTATAAGCATGTAACATATATTAGGTTTATCATTATTTTCATTCTGTCAGCCCAGGTAAATGACACTTAAAATTTTGATTGAAAACATTACTAACCTAGATTCACTGACTTTACAGATTGTTTATATTTTCCTTAACTATGGAAGGGTAGAAGATGAGAAGAAAGATTTCATTTAATAGAGTTATAACATTATAGAATTTTGAAATTTTAAGGAGCCTTTGAGAACCTCTAGTGAATCTCTCATTTTTTGATGTGAGAAAACAGACCCTCTGAAAGATTGTGATTCAGTAAATTAGTGGTCAGGTTGGTACTGGAATCCAAATTCTATGTGTGCTGGTACCATATTATATTATACATGTACCTAGCACATAGGTGTTCAGTAACTTTTGAGAATCGAGTTAAAATGGTGATTATGTATGTCTGTCTCTGAAGACTAGCTTCTCTCTATGTGTTCATTGTTCCTGTATTCCCTTTTTCTTCATACTCGTTTAGGGGCTGTGCATTGATCCAGAAAACATTTATTGAACATTTATGTGCAGAACAGGCTTTTACTTAAATAAAAGTCATATTTTCCTACCTGCGTAAGAAGTTTGGCAATGTGTTAGAATCTTACACTCTAAACTTTGTTTTTTATTAGAAAAAATATTTTATCCAAATTTTAAAATGTTCTGAGTTAGGTTTGTTATTTTTAATATCCAAGTTGTCATCTGGAAGGAGCCTTTTGAAGGACACATCCATATGTTTCATGAAATGTGGTGGTACCTAAATGGGTGTGATGTTTAAATCATCTGTCAGAAGTTAAAGCCGTGGTACACTAATTTAACAGTACTAGGTTTATACTCTGCTTAAAGGAGAGTGAGATCTCCATATTTTGTCATTATGTGCGACTAAATGCAGCTGGTATGATGGAATTAGAGACCAGGAGAAGACAGAGAAGATCAACTAGAGGAGTAGGCTCTAGAGGTCACTTTTCAGTTATCTTATATTGAGAAATAAATAAAATAATGAGAAATTGGGTTGAACAAGATTATGGAGATAACCAACCTGACTTGCTCCTTTAGTAGAAACTGTCTAACTAGGTTTTCTGGTTGAACTGGGCATTGTTGACAAATTACTAATCTAACAGCTGCTTATTAACTATTTCAAATGGAGAGGATTAGAAATGATGCAGAAGTCATTTTCATTAGATGAAGCATCTGACTTTAAAAATAATATTTTTGTTGTACTGTACAGGCTTTAATGTATGCAGTTATAGAACTTTTGATGATTGCTGTTGTGGATAGAAAGCAAAAGTAAAAATGAAATATTACGACATTGTTAAATGCCTAATTTGTCTATGTTCAGAATTCATTTTGGTTTACTATTGGTTATAAATTGATACCAGATAAAGATTCATAATATAGAGTCTGCTTTATTATGATTAATTCTCTAAACTACTGAAGTGGGGTGTGTGAATGAAAGTAATTATGTTGCTCAACAGGAAGTACCTAATTCTTACAATTTAGGTATGACCTTTAATAATGTAAGGTCATAACTAAAGAACAATAATACTGGCACTTTTTATTTAATTGCAAAAAGCACTCTGTCTATAGTACTTGTTGATATTGCTTGAATATTGTCTGTATTTATCTTTCTCAGAATGTGGTCCCTGCCCCTGTGGTTGGCATAGTTGTTCTCATTCACACACAGACACACACATGCGCACACTTGCGTGTGTGTGTGTAAAATTTTACATATCTGAAAAGGGGATTAAGTTGAAATGTCTTCTTTTTGAATGGTGGGGACCTCTCCCTCCTTTCTCCGCATTATCCTGAGAACACTGGAAGCCAGTCATTCTGCCAAAGCAGAACATTGGAGGATTCCTCTGTCAAAAGTGATTAGATAAAAGGAAAAAAGGATCCTCAAAACAGCCAGATTCCTACCTGATCATCCTAGAATGAAGTACCCCAATCTGCTCACTCACACAGATCATTTGATCATGTTTTTAGTATCTTACTCTTAAATATAAATGTACAGCCAGCGATCCCCTGTCATTTGAGGAAAACATCAGGACTAAAAGGCAGAGACCAAAGCAGATAGCGAAAAAGAACCCAGAGTTTACAGAGACCATGCACACAGCAAAAGAAAACAATAACAACGCCAAATACCCAATTTATTTATATCGTCAGAGAGAAAACAAAATACTCCATTCATGAAAACTAAGAGCAAGATGTAGGGGAAAAAGAAAAGAAAAACGGCATGTAACAAACAGAACAGAGCTCATGGGAATGAAAATTTTAATAGAAGCGTTAGAAGATCAAGTTAAGGAAATCTCTCAGAAAATAGAGCTAAATGCAAGAGATGTAAAATGCAAGAAAAAAAAAAGAAAATAGAGTAAAGGAAAATTGGAGAATCGGTCTAAGAAGGCCAGTACCTAAATAATAGGCACACAAGAAATGTACATCTCTAAATTTAAGACAGCAATTAACCAGTTCATACAATTAAAGCAAAAACAAAGCCCCACAGAAAAACCAACCCAACCCTAAGATGCAACGCTGTAAAATTGCAGAGCACATAGAAAGAAGCTTTAAAAAAAAAAAGAAAGATTTTATTTATGTGAGAGAGAGCATGAGCAGAGGGAGAAGGAGAAGCGGACTCCCTGCAGAGTGCAGAGCCTGACGCAGGGCTGGATCCCAGAACCCTGAGATCATGACCTGAGCCCAGGTCAGACGCTTCACCGACTGAGCCACCCAGGCGCCCCAAGAAGCTTCTATATAAGCTTCCTTAAGGGGATGTACAGGCTACTGTGAAGCATTGGGGATCAGGATGATGCTAGCCTTCTTAACAGCAACACTGGAAGCCAGAAGACAGTGAGGAAAGGCTGTTAAAATTCTGACAGAACATGCTTTCCTGTCTAGAATTCAAATACTGAGCCAAACTCAGTTATTAAGTATCGGTAAATGAATATATTTTTGGACAATGCAAAGAATAAAAAACCGTAGCTTCCATTTCCTTCTTAGGAAGCTAATGGAGGAAATACTCTACTAAAAAGAGAAAAGTAAGAAGAAAAAGTGAGGTCAGTGAAATGGGATCCAATATGGAAGAAGGACAGGAAATTACAAAGATGTTGAAGGGAAATTCTATGACCATGGTTGTGTACCAGGTCTAGAGAGTAAGCAGTCCAAATTGGAACCTGATAGAGGGCTACAGAAGGCATATATTAAGAAAGAAATGAAAACAGTTTTACCTGATGTATTTGAATATGTTGAAAGTTACACTTTTGTTTTTAAGATTTTTTTATTTATTTGACAGAGAGAGAGGGGGCACAAGCAGGGGGAGCAGCAGAGGGAGAGGGGGAAGCAGGCTCTCTGCTGAGCAGGGAGCCCGATGTGGGGCTCCATCCCAGGACCCTGGGACCATGACCTGAGCCAAAGGCAGACGCTTAACTGACTGAGCCACCCAGGGGTCCCGAAAGTTACACTTTTATCAGTTTGCAGATGAATTAGTAGTTACCTAGAAAACAAAGCAAATGCACAAATGGTGCAGTTATTAACTAAGGAAAGCCAAGGTTCTACAGAAACGGAAGAGTAATCATGATGTACTTTGGCTCAAATGTGTATATTATTTACAGCTGTAGTAATGTAAACAACAACTGATTCAACTGAAAATTGTGATGGGAATATGGGGGTAGAGATGTCACAGAGCTAAACCATTATTGTTTATAATAAGTCAGTTTTTTCCTAGAAGGAAAAATTTTAAGAACACATAGACCTGCTGTATAGAATATAGTGAAAAATGCCAGAAGGAATAGCCAAAAGACTTGAAAGAGGTTGCCTCAGGGATGTGAAAAGTAGGGGCGGGGCAAGGGACACCTGTTTTCTCATCACACTGTTTGACTTTTTAAACTGTGTGCATATCTGCTTGATTAAAAAAAATTAATTTTAAAAAGATGCCCCTCACAGAAAGCTTTCTGTACAGTGTATATACATCTCTCAGGCTCTGAATTTCCTAGGGTTCTGACATCTCTATCATTTGGGGATGTAGAGTCAGCAGAATGCTATTTAGGGAGGTAATGATTTCTAGTAGTAGCAGTGGTTGATGTTATCCTTAGTTATAAATATTCATTTTGTTGTAGTGCTAACAAATGGAGATTTTTAAACACATGACAGATTAAAATATATTGCATTTCAACATCTCAGATGTAAGTGTTTAGTTTTCCTCTGTGTTGTCAACACTTTGCATTGTGAATTGACTGCTCCATGCTTCTCTGAAGCTTTTTGGTTGAGTGATGCGTCAGATGTTTGTGTTTACCGCCCCCTTTTATTTAGTTTTTAAAAATACTGTATACTTATTACAGTCCTTAAGAGTATGCAGCAGCTGCTCCAATAATAGCGGTGGATAGTACCCCATCTTTCACTAAACCTGATTTTAAGGTGCAGTGGTTAATTTGAATCCAGATGCATTCTTTTCTTATCTGAACCACCAATTTTTTTAAAGCCAAAATATTGAAGCTTGAAATGGAGATTGAATGTTAAATCAATTAGTCTTTTAAAAGGTTTTTCTCTTTCCTAATTGAAAGGCATGTGATCTGTTTTCTCTAAAAGACGGTATCATAGTTTAAGAGCATAATATTTGGAGTAGTTGTATAATATTCAACAAATTTCTTAACCTGCTTAGGCCTCAGTTTTCCTATTTGTAAAATGAGGACAGTACCTGCCTCATAATTTTGATGGTTAATTACACATCCTGTAAAAAAACTTATAATTATGTCATCTTTTTTCTTTTGACCATCACGCAAGAGATTTTATTTTATGTGAATTGCCAATGTGTACTTCCATATAAGTAAAACAATAATACATCTGTGCTGCATTTAAATCCTTAATACCCATAGAGTAAGGACAAAAACTGTCATCAGTGAAAAGCCTGTGGTAATCACTGAATTCAGGTTTATTTGTGTTTGACCTAGGAGAATGCAGTTGAAGTAGGAAGACATTGTTCTCTTTCTAAAATTTATACTACTTTCTCTGTAAAATGAAGTGCATTTGACCAATGCCAACCTAAATTTATTTTTAACCGATAATCTTTGAAGCATAATTTCTGTTATTTCTCCAAAAGCAGAAGCTTACTTATTAATATAGTACTTTTTGGTTGAAGTCCCAGTTCCTTGTAAAATAAGTAATAAAAATCTTTAAAACTGTTTTGTACTCTTAGGACATTTTGGATCGTAGGGAGAAATTGATAGCTTGCTGACACTATAGTTAGTAATTAATCTCTGATCATATCTAAAAAAGAGAAGCATTTATAGGATTTGGGGTAGGCTTTATTTATAAGGCCTGTAGTATTTCTTTGTGTGCCTTCTATTGAATGTAAGAGTTTGGGGGTTTATTTGCATTTATACTGTAGTTGTATGTATAATTTACCATTGTAGATTCCACCCTACCCTTTCTTCTGGTGTGACTTTCTTATTTATTTCATTCTTTCATTCATTTATTTATTCATTGTCCAGGCATTTGATGTGTTTCTACTGTTGTCAGACCCTAGTGTTGGATGCTGAGGGTGACATTGGCTTGTGCCCTGGAGGACCTCAAACTGGTCATGGAATCACTTGCACAAATAGAAAATTACAAAAAAGCAAGACAAGTGCTAAATAAAGATATGCAAAATGGCTAGTAAAAATAGAAAAGAGTCATTAATGTTGCCAGGCCTTAATGGACTAAGGCTGACAAAAGCTAGAATTTGAGGAAACAAAGTATTTTTCAGGCCAGAGAAGTAGGGGAAGGGTTAATATATGTTTGATAACCAGCTATATTATATATAAGGCTCTTTATATACTGTTGTCTCACTATTCGATTTTTTTTACTTAATTGTTTTGCGCTGTTTAAATAGCTTCCAGAGGATTGACTGGGGTAGGGTGGCCTCTCAGGGAGTGGCAGTGAATTAGGGAAGGCAGTTTATCTTTTGTGTATTGCTATTAGGTCTGAGGTGAGGGGATAAAACAGTTGGGGAAATAGAGAGCCAGTGGTAAGCTTACCTGTGTCTTCTACCCTAATACCTCCCTGTCAGTGGTGATCAAGTCAGGATTCTGCTGTTAATACTGTCTGATCTTGGGTAAGCCATTTCTTCTCTCTGGATTCCATTTTCTTCCCCTTTAAAATGAGAGGATTGGTATAGTTGGGCATTTCCTGTTGGTGGCCTCTTAGTAATTGGAGAAAAAGGAGAAACAGCGACCAAACAAGTTTGGGAACAAAGAGTTAAAGTTAAATAGATTTCTTTATTACAACCTTCCACATTATGGCATGTGGATTGAATTCCTGGACTTTTTAGCCTGGCCTTGCCAGTGGAGTGAGTCAGTATTATGTTTCCAGCTCTGTCCTTTTCCTAAAGGTTTAGTGAAAAGAGAGTGGGCTTTAGAATCATACATATCTGGGTTTGAATCCTGACTGCTACATAGTAGCTATGTGGCCTTAGGTAAGTTATTTGACCTTTCTTAACTACATAGTTTCTTCATGTGTAAAGAAGGAAGGGGATAACACCTTGTGGAAATAATAAAGATTTAGTGACACCCATATGAAAATACCAAGTATATCTGGTAAATACTGGGTCAGAAAGGATATATAGTTTTTAAGTCCTACAAATTCCAGGGTCAGCATAGAATGTAATACCTGGTAGTATGTTATTTATACCCTGCTTGCATCTGGTGTTTGAGGTGGGCATTTATGTGTTTCATGTATAGTTATATACTTTTCCCCCCAAGAAAACAAATGTTCTTGAGGGCTCATCCTAATATTTTGCCATCCACATAGCACTCAGCACTCTCCTGAAGACTCAGTAAGTGCTTGATGAATAGCTGACAGTTGCATCGAAACAGTGGAATGAGGTGAGATGTGGTTCTACCTGGTGTATACTTCATCTTACATCTTTCATAACCTTGGGTAGAAGTCACTGAATTTATGAGTATTAATTTTTACATTTTTTTGGCTACTTATTTTAAGTTGGAAACAACTAGAATTGATTATAACTGAGCTGGCCTTTAAAGTAAACCATGAGGGGAAAGGGTTAGAATAAAGTATTGTTTAATGTTGTAAATTATACTATTGGAATACTAACGTTTTACATTTTGTTTTGTCTCTAAGCAAATGGTTATGAGCCTTAGAGTTTCTGAACTCCAAGTACTGTTGGGCTACGCTGGGAGAAACAAGCACGGACGCAAACACGAACTTCTCACAAAAGCCCTGCATTTGCTAAAGGCTGGCTGCAGTCCTGCTGTACAAATGAAAATTAAAGAACTCTATAGGCGGAGGTTCCCCCAGAAAATCATGACGCCCGCGGACTTGTCCATCCCCAATGTCCATTCAAGTCCTATGCCAGCAACTTTGTCTCCATCTACCATTCCACAACTCACTTATGATGGTCACCCTGCATCATCACCGTTACTCCCTGTTTCTCTTCTGGGACCTAAACATGAACTGGAACTTCCACATCTTACGTCAGCTCTTCACCCAGTCCATCCGGATATAAAACTTCAAAAATTACCATTTTATGATTTACTGGATGAACTGATAAAACCCACCAGTCTAGGTAAGATTATTCTATAATGGTTATTTGGTTACTCGGGGTGGGGGTGGGGAGATACATTTTCATTTTAGAGTTTCAATTTGACCCAGTTTATTATTCATAGTGGAATTTTCCTTTGGTAGTAGCATTCAGATTACAATAAGGATCTTTCAGTTTTAAACAAAATCAAATATATAAAAGCTATCTTTTAGGCAAAGAAAAAAAGTATAGTCACGTTTCCAGTGATGGTTGCTGACACAGTAAATACTAAAAAGGTTCCCAGAATATAAACTTTTAAAGTGTAATATTTTAGATTGTTGATTAATATTTTATAATAACCCTTACAAATTAAAAAAAACCTAGTAATACTACCAGCCTCTGAATTCAATTCTTAATTTTCAACGGTTGATGACATATAAAACAAATGACTGCTAGTTTTGATTATTTGAATGAGTAAATGGTTTTAATTATTATAAAAGGAGATTTAAGCTTTGATGTGTAGTATTTCAGTTTCAGCTTACTTTTTCAAGTGGATATGTGTGCTTTGCAGGTGCATACATGATCATGGTTTTATAATACGAATACTTAAAATTTTATTTGCTGTGTTTTATCATCGTTTGATTCATATCTAACATATTAATAGAATTCAGTGTATTAATTGACCTGTAATTTTAATTTCTCCAATACTACCTTGCTTTATTTAACGTAGAATAAAACTGTTGTGATTTCTGATACCTTTGTCATAATATATTTAAGATATCAGATGTCCAGTTGCTGGTTTATTGTCATAAATTAGTGGTTGACAAGCTGTGGCCAGCAAGGCAAATTCAGCCTGTGGTCTGTTTTTTGTGGATCTAATAAGCTAGTGTGTGTGTGTGTGTGTGTGTGTGTGTGTGTGTTTTATATTCCCAAAGGGTTGTTAAAAAAACCAAAGACAGGAACAAAAAGAATAATACGTAGCAGAGACCATGTTTGTCTGCAAAACCTAAAATATTTACTGTCTGATGTTTACAGAAAAAGTTTGCTGACCCTTGTTATAAATCAATAAACATTTCAGCTTGGGGGGATTGGTTAGTGTTAAATTTTGAGAACATACTGAAATTCTTTGAATTGGGAAATGTTTGTTTTTAATTATATTTAACAGGATTTACCTGAATAAGTTTATAGGAATCATTTTCAAACAACATGAATTTTATATCGCATTATTTTATTTTAAAAATAACTATAACAAGGTAATCTAACACTTGTCAAGAACCCATTGTATGCTTATAAAACTTATACATGCTTATTATAAAAAATGAAAGTGTCAAAGTCCCTTCCTCATTAGTGGTTCAGTGTGTATGCATATATAAACAAGTTACATTTCTTGTTTTTCAAGAAGGAGTCATACTTTACACCGTATTCTGTGACTTGCCTTTTTTTCCCCTAATATAGACATCTCTCGTCTGTCTTGTTTCACATTTTTAATTGAAGGCCATGTATACACACATACAGTATGTGAGCAGATGCATATATATATATACACACACACATTCTAGCTCATTTCTTATTAAAAAACTATATACTATTCCATGATTTAAATAAGTCCTCTGTTAAAACACAGATTTTTCTAGTTTTTTGCTGCCAAAAACTGTGCTATAGTGAATATCATCTGAAATTTAAAAGGAAAAAAATGTTGGTGGCTTTTATTTGATTTGATTCCCAGTTCTCAGATTCTCTTCTGGTCTTAATTAATGTATCTTGCTGTTTTCATTTTCAGTAATACAAATTTCAGGTACCAGTGTGAATAGATGATGTTTATATATGTATCTAAATTTTGTTATAAAGAGTAGAAATGCAAACTGGACACAAATTATAGTTGTACTGGATAATAGTTTAAGTAAGTTAGAATTGAGAGAATTTTAAGTTAATTTTTATTTCACTGAGGTACTTTGCTTGAATATATTTGTTGTGTTAATTTCTAATTGTCTACACTGACAGTCTTTTCATGCCTTTTTCTATCATAATTTAAATTTTGTATCTTACTGCTTTTTTTTTTTTTTTTTTTTTTTTAATTTTGTTTATTTACTTGAGACAGAGAGAGAGCATAGAGGGAGAAGGGAGAAGGGAGAAGCAGGCTCCCCACTGAGCAAGGAGCCCAATGCAGGACTCGATCCCAGAACCCTGGGATCATGACCTGAGCTGAAGGCAGACGCTTAACCAACTGAGCCACCCAGGCGTCCCTCGGCAGTAAATTTTAAATAAATTTTTCCATCTTTATTCTTTATCTGGAAACTTATAAATTGCTTCAATCTGGTGTTTTTGTGTGATAATTTAAAAACAATGCTATAAAGTTTTTCCCATCCTTGATGACCAGTAAGTAAACCCTTGTATTTATAAAATTGACTGGATTGAAGTACTCAAATATTTCCCATGAGATTTATTTAATTAGGCTTTCTTTGTACTGTCAATTCTCGTTATTTGCACATTCTGTGTTTGTGAATGTCTGCTATCTCATTTATCTGTAAGTCCAAAATCATTACAACAGTTTCATGGTTATTTATGGACGTATTTGAGTCTTCTGACTCGCACTTTCACACAAGGTGATTCTTGCCTTCTTGTTTTCAGCTCTCATACTGTAAGGACATGTCCTCTTTTGTGCTCTATTTAGTGCCATGTTTTTTTTGCATTTTTGTGCTTTTTGTTAGTGATTTCAGTGTTAAATAGCCCCCAACCATAGTGCTGAAGCTCTGTCTAGTGTTCCTAAATGCAAAAAGGCTGTGATGTACCTAATGGAGAAAAAATACATATGTATTCAGTTTTGTTCAGACATGAATTAATGCTATTGGCTGTGAGGTCAGTGTTAATGAATTATATTATTAAATTAAAATTATTATTAAGTAATACATAAATTATATATTAAATAAGGTGTCCTTGAACAGAAATGTATCTAAAACAAGGTTACATAGTGATTAGTTGATGAAAATGTGATCAGGGCTTGCAGGAACCTAGCCCTGTGTATTCCCTAGGAGCAATGGTTCAGTGTTCACTAATTCATTGTTTGTGGTGACTTTATATAACAATTACCACACATAATAAAAATTGACTGTAGGGGCACCTGGGTGGCTCAGTCGTTAAGCGTCTGCCTTCGGCTCAGGTCATGATCCCAGGGTCCTGGGATCGAGCCCCGCATCGGGCTCCCTGCTCGGCGGGAAGCCTGCTTCTCCCTCTCCCACTCCCCCTGCTTGTGTTCCCTCTCTCGCTGTGTCTCCCTCTGTCAAATAAATAAATAAAATCTTAAAAAAAAAAAAAAAATTGACTGTATATTTAAAGTATAATTTGATTTGAATACTAGTTTTTATTGAATAAATCCATTGTCTGTGGTATACACACAATAAATAGGTGTTACAGAATTGCTTGGTGGTATATAAATAGATTTCTAATTTCTCATTGTTACCATAGAAAGAAAAGTCATCATTTTCGTTATGCATAAAACGATCTTACCAGAAAGTAATTTGTGGAGGTTTATTGATTCAGTAAATATTCAGGGGAGGGAATGTTCAGTGAATATGAAAAAGATTTATTGAAAAAAGATTTTGAGTAATTTGCAGAGTTTAGGATGAATATCTTTTAAAGCCCTATTTGGCAAAGAACAAAATAAAAGAATCTATAAGATGCTTTAATGTTATTAAAAGACTGTTTCTCCTTCAGTCTTCCGTGACTACTTCATCACAGAATTCACTTTTCTAAAGGATTACTTTTGCCGGTAGATCATTTGTTTTGAATATAGGAAAACAGTATTTTTTGAAAAATTAAATGGCTTCTGACATTCTCTTTGTTTCTAAACATATATATATATATATATATATATATTTAAAATCATTACAAGCTCACAAGAGTTAGTTTTGACCTATAGCCAGCTAGTTCATCACAATTATCACTTGAGTCCAGAATGTGACAAGTAAATTTAATTTTTCACCCCCCCTTTTGGCCTTAACCATTAGATTTAAATGGATTTTGAGATGTTCTGATGTAACTTGAATGGTTTTCTGTATGGTTCATGTTTCTAGCCAAAATCACAGTAGTTTTGGTATCCCCAGTTTTATTAGGTAATTTTTATCCATTCTTAAACTCATTTTGTTATTTCTTGAACAATGAGTAATTTAATTTAAGTCTTCCATTTTGGAACCACATATTAAAGAGAGTTCTTTTCACTGTCCTTAGTTAACTAGAAGAATTGGGAGATGAAGTAAAGGTGGTTGTAAAGTAAAATGCTTGGTTCATTATTTTTGCCTATCATTAAAATCCTGGGGGTTTTTTTGTTTTGTTTTTTTTTAAAGATTTTATTTATTTATTTGACACACAGAAAGAGATAGCGAGAGCAGGAACACAAGGGGGGAGCGGGAGAGGGAGAAGCAGGCCTCCCGCGGAGCAGGGAGCCCAATGCAGGGCTCGATCCCAGGACCCTGGGATCATGACCCGAGCTGAAGGCAGACGCCCAACAACTGAGCCACCGAGGCGCCCCAAAATCCTATTTGTTCTATTAGGCTTATTTTAAATGCTTTAAAACCTTTTCCATGAATCTTTCTAAGATTTCCCCCTATATCTGTCTGTTCCTTCCCCCATCCAGAATTGATTTCACTTTCTTGCATGTTCTTATAACATTTTGTTGTTAGTTCCTCAAAATGGTAGGGTTCTGCTGTATTCATCTATATATTCCCATAATAGCTATCTATGAATTTGTTACATGGTAGTTCGGTAAACATTTATTAGCTCTCCAGTTTATTTAAATACAGTAGATAGAGTCTTTTACTTCACTGTAATTCAGTGAATTTTAATCATTTTACCATTCAAATACAACCAAGGCATACCACGTTATCTATCATAAATAGTGGCTTATGGTAGGGATGGGAAATAGAGTAGGGAGAAAAGAGGTATCCTCCCCTTTATTGTTTCCACCCCCATTCTGATCCCTATGGTCAATCAGTGACTTGGATATTTAATATACTCTACATTTTTTCCCCTAATTACAAAGATATATATATCACATGTTTAATATATATCACATGTTTAAATCCACAGACACTACTTACTTCAGAGAGTAATTTAAAAATATTTCTGTTGTGTTCTAGTCAGTCATTGTTTTGTGTGTGTATGTGTTTGTGTTTATTTCTGATTTTGTTTTAATGAAGAGGAGAATCTCACATACTAACTGACTTAACCTAGGAGATTCTTAGCCACATACATTGTTGATCCATATCAATAAAAAATGGGGCACAGGAAATTTTAATCTTCATAGTATACTGAGCACCATGTGTTAGAAGTGTACTTTGTTTGAAATATCTTATTTGTACAATGTGTCACTCTTGGTGCTGCTCAGCTATCGAATTTACAATTATGAAAGTCAAAAGGACAAGTCATTTTGGATTAAAATTACCTTGTTATGTTCGTTCAGAGGCAAGAGATTTTCCTTCAGTTCTTTAATATTTTATTTAGAATAATAAAATTGTTTAGAGTGTATTGTTTTGGGTTTTTTTTAGAGTATTATTGTTTATATTGGTTATGTTGGTTGGCCTGTGTTAGAACATCATGGCAAAAACAGAAAATATTTTCACAGCGATCAAAAGAATGTTTGGTTTGACTCAGACATGGGTAAACATCCATTAACACTCAGTTTTATGTTTAGTGTTTTAGTTATTTCTGTTTTCCTTGACTCAGGTAAATTTTTGAAAGAGCAACTACATTTTTTAAAAATGGTGCCTTTAAATATTTTTAATAGTTTTAATTATTTCAAAGGCTAACAGAAAACAGCTTTGTCTTCATTTAGAGTACTTGTGTAAAAGTTTATTGAGTCATCGCAAGGTTTGCTTTATATCAAATTTAAGCCAAATTATACCTTCTCAAGGGATGTCTTCAGGTTTTTATTTTTCATTGATTAATTCATTTTTTAAAAGATTTTATTTCTAAGTAATCTCTACACCCAAAGGGGGGCTCAAACTCACAACCCCAAGATCAAGAGTCACGTGCTCTATTGAGTGAGCCAGCCAGGTACCCCCCTTCTCAGGTTTTTAAAAGTCTTAAGTAGTACATCTGAATAAGTTCATATCATGTGTCTATGGATTTCCCATAGATTGGTATGAGGAATAATAATTGTTGAGCATTATTTCTGATGTTCTCATTCAGTGTTCTACTTGATTACCAAAGGATACAACATTTTCTCTTAACCAGATTAAAACCAACTGATAAAAATGATATTTAATAACTTAAACATTTTATTTTAATGTAAAACATATTAATGTATATCCACTTGCCAGTCTTTTGGTGTAGGTCAGGGCCTTTCTTTGAGACTGTAGGTTTTCCAGTTTTAGTTTTGGTGGTTTTTTTTTTTAAAGACTTTTGTGCAGCAATTTGCAGAATCTGTTACAACTTGGGAAAAAAGTCTTTTATAGTTATACCACTCACTTAATTTAATTGCATTTTTTTTTAAAGCAGCTTGCTTTTGTTAGGTCTTTGCAGAGCATTCAGCTTAGTGTTCATAAAAACAGCAACTCTTTCTTTTTGCACTTATATTTCATCAGTTTTATAATATTTAAGTTTCATAATTGCAAGTGCAACTGGCATACACAGGTTTGAGAATAAACACCTCTGGCTCCCCAGTGCTTCTGCACTGGAAAGTGGTCTGTTGGTACAAGCAGTCAGCTTGCCAGAGCACCAGTCAGGATGTATAGAGGCAACGGAGAACATCAGTTCAGTTAAGAGCAGGCCAGTAAGAGGGTTTCTACTGATTTTCTTTTGCGACCATTCTTACTTAACTCTCCAAAGACAAGGATATTAGAAGTTTATTTGTTCTCTTGAGAATAATTTAAGTGATTTCGTCTTTGGAGGAATAATGTGGATCATAATTTTTATGGTTGAGGTGTTTTTTGTTGTTTGTTTTTAAAGAAAGCTACTTTTGGGGTATCTGGGTGGCTCAATTGGTTAAGCATCAGACTCTTGATTTTGGCTCGGGTCATGCGTGATCTCAGGGTTGTGAGATGGAGCCCCACTTCGGGCTCTGTGCTGGGTGTGGAGCCTGCTTAAGATTGTTTCTCTCTCTCCGTCTGACCCCCTCCGTTCCCCGCTGGCACATGCCCTCTCTCTTTAAAAAAAAAAAAAAAAAAAAAAAGAAAAACTACTTTTATCTTCCTGTCACCTCTTTGAGAGGGGTAGATGGGAAGAAGTTTAGAAGAAGTAAGGAACTAATAAATTAATGATGTTTTTAATCATACAATTTTATGTTTGTAGTCTTTAGAACTCATTATAGTTTAATTCTTTTCTCATTGAGGACACGGACTGTAAATAAAAGGATAAAATGAAGTAAATTCACAGGCATTTTCTCTGAAATCTGGTTTTTAACTAAGAATTATCATAAAAAATTGGAAATTGTGAAGATGGTCTCCTCTTGGTCCTCCTCAATTCTTAACATGTAATATTTTTTGGAAAGCATTTGGATGCTGCAGACTGAAGTATCTGGAATACTAAGACACATTTTAATTGATCACATGGATGTCATTTCTTCAGTTTGTGATTAAACAAGTCACTTGTTTATGTTTTATCATTTTTTTTTAAAGTTTTTTTTTATTTATTTGAGAGAGAGAATGAGAGAGAGAGAGAGAGCATGAGAGGGGGGAGGGTCAGAGGGAGAAGCAGACTCCCTGCCGAGCAGGGAGCCCGACGTGGGACTCGATCCAGGGACTCCAGGATCATGACCTGAGCCGAAGGCAGTCACTTAACCAACTGAGCCACCCAGGCGCCCTATCATTTTTTTTTTTTTTAAGATTTTATTTTTAAGGAATCTCTACATCCAACATGGGGAATTTACAACTTAACAACTGTCGCATACTCTACCAACTGAGCCAGCCAGGCGCCCCCTATCTTTCTCTTTTGAAATCTTGGAAGGTGGCTTCTGTTTAAGTTTTAATGTTTGTTAAACAGTCTTTTGCATTAAACACCATGAATATCTTTCGTCTGGGTTACATATATTTGGATTTTCCTGAGCTTTGTTACAACTAGTTCTAACTTCATTGTGGGACAATATACCGATACTTCCTAGGGAAGACCAACAACCTAGGTATATTGGGTTTATAGTCTCAGTATTTTACAAAGCTAGGTTGATTTCTTTCCTTTTTAAAATAGAACACTTCTATATAGAAAATGACAATTATTTTAGGCTTGGGAAGATGTATGAATAATTTATAGAAAAGGTTTGAAATATATAATTCATATATATATAATTCATATATATAAAATTCATATATATGGATGTGTGTGTAGTGTGTGTGTGTGTGTGTGTATAAATTTGGGTTTTGCCTTAGGAAGAAAGGCAGCAGATGCTTCAGCACTTTTAAATAGTTAAAATGATCCATCTTGTTTTGTGCAGCACGGGTAAGGTTTCTGCTATATCTTAATAACGTTGGTTACCAGTGTTTTCTGCCAAGGGCTCCTCTGGCATTGGATTAGATTTCACAGTTTCCTTCTCCTCTCATTTTTTTATAATTGAGTTTGCCTTCCTCCACAGGCCTGATAGCCACTGCCTGGAGATAAGGTGATGCAAATTCAAGGACGCAGGCTCTGATAAGTATTGGAAAGGGCATTCACAGGTTTTATGATTCACTCTTCTGTGCTTTTAGAAAATTTGCCTTCTAACAATTCAATACAAGCTGTGCTCTTCTGTACTTGAATTTTGGAAAATCAGAGCACTAATTTTTTCTGTAGGTGGGTTTTTTTCCAAGAAACTTTTCTTCCTAATTTGGCAGCACTGGCTTCTGACTTTCAAAACAAAATCTAAGGTTTACCTTCTAAATCTATATTCCTTTGTAGATAATATTCTGTCTTCTTATTTAATATTTTGATTAATGTTTCTATAGTGGTCCAGAAGCCCGAAGGCATCTGTGTTTAGTAAATAGGTGTGTTTGTTTTTAAGGGTTCTTAGTTCTTGGGAACTAAGAATGAAAGACTTCTTTGGGTTGGAAAGGCATCTTGACAGTCAGAATCAGTAAAGAACCGCTCTGTGTAATTGTAAATATGAAATCAAAAATCTTAAATTGTGACATTAATGAGCCAGCCGTTTAGATTCAGAAGCAAGGACGTACAGTTTAACAAAGAAATCCAACATATAAGATTTTACTGGGATGGAATTTAAAGATCAGACATATAGTATATATGGTGTTTGAAATGCAGCATTTCAGACTTTGCCAGTGGGTTCTACACTACTTTGGCCCAGTCTCCCCAGCACAAATAGAGTTTCATATGAGTTGCAGACCAGCTAGCTGGAGGACTTGGGTGTGGTAATCACGGGGCAGGTAGGATGGTCCATCAAAGGAAGAACCCAATTTTGGCAATCCATTTTTTTCCTTTTTTTAAATATATATGTATATATATTTATTTTTATTTTTAAAAAGATTTTATTTATTCATTTGAGAGAGAGAGAGACAGAGCACAAGCAGGGGGAGAGGCAAAGAGAGGGGGGAGAAGCAGACTCCCCACTGAGCTGGGAGCCCAATTTGGGGCTTGATCCTAAGACCTGGAGATCATGACCTGAACCGAAGACAGATGCTTAACCATCTGAACCACCCAGGGGCCCCTTCTTTCCTTTTTTTTTTTTTTTTTTTTTTTTAAAGAAATTTGTCAGTAGATATCTGGGTGACTGGAAGATAATTTTAAGCCATTGCTTTTCTTGAGCCATACTACTTTATTGCTACAGTACTTGCAGATTTGAGCAGAGATTAGTTCTAATTCTTTGGCACTACTGCTGCTAAATTTATAAAGACAAAAATGTAAATAAGCTTTAGATGTGCCAGATATGGGGATATTGCAGTTCAAAAGAAGCTGGATGTTGAATGTAATGTTAGAATTAAATCACTTTAAGGTAGGTAAAAATAAAAAGGCTAAATTATTTCTACATGTCCTTTGCAGTTCCTAGAATTTTGCTTCACTGTTTATTTTACAGCCGTATTTTTGAATATTTTATTTCTCCTCTTAAATTTTGTTTTAATTTTAGAATTAATGATTTTAATACATAAGATGGATCAGAAGGGAAAATCACTTGTGTATAATATAAATACTCATAACATTTTATGCTGCTTTTCACCACCTCCCCACATAAACTTTATCTTTTTAAAGATTTTATTTATTTATTTGAAAGAGCGTGAGGGAGAGAGCACATGAGCAGGAAGGAGAGGGAGCAGGAATAAGAATCTGAAGCAGACTCCACGCTGAGCACAGAGCCCAGCTCGGGGCTCAGTCACATGACCGCAGGATCACAACCTGCGCTGAAACCAAGAGTCGGCTACTTAACCAACTGAGCCACCCAGGCGTCCCTATACCACATAAACTTTAAATGTAAAGTTAGCAATTTATGTTTATATACAATTTTAGGAAATCACAAAGAAAATGATGGATAGAGTTGATTACATAAAGATGTTAAACCTCTATGTGTGCATCATGGTTTTTTAAAAAAACCCCAAGTATAAAAGTAAATACCAAATAGAAAATATTTTAATCAAACATAAGACTAAAGGAAAGAACTCTCACAAATCAATATGGGGGAGTCTACTAAGATTCTATTAGGCAAAATGTATGAATAGGGAAAGTTAGTATGTTAGTAAAGAGGAAATGCAACTAGGAAACATCAAGGTTTTAAATCTTGTCTGTAGTACTAGATATAAAAATATATATTTCTGTCCCATATTGATAAGATTTGTTAAAATGTATATAAACTGCTGGTAGCAATATCAGCTCTTTGAGAGTACAGGTTGGCAATATGTAGCAAGAGCTTAAAAATACTTCTGAGGGGCGCCTGAGTTGCTCAGTCAGTTAAGCGTCTGCCTTCAGCTCAGGTCATGTTCCCAGGGTCCTGGGATCGAGCCCTACGTCAGGTGTGAGCCCTACGTCAGGTGTGAGCCCTACGTCAGGTGTCCTGCTCAGTGGGGAGCCTGCTTCTCCCTTTCCTCCCAGCTTGTGCTTGCTAGTGTTCTCTGTCGCTATCTCTGTCTGTCTCTCTCTCTCTCAAATAAATAAAATCTTGAAAAAAATACTTTCTGATCTATTAATTCCACCTTTGGGAACCAAAAGTCTAAGAATATTCACTGTAACATTATTACTAATACAAAAATTAGAAATAACCTAAATATCCAATAATAGAAAACACTTAACCTGTGATATAGCTAACTATGTAGAATTTTTTTTTTTTTTTTAAAGATTTTATTTATTTGACAGAGAGAGACACAGCGAGAGAGGGAACACAATCAGGGGGAGTGGGAGAGGGAGAAGCAGGCTTCCCGCTGAGCAGGGAGCCTGATGCAGGGCTCCATCCCAGCACCCTGGGATCATGACCTGAGCCGAAGGCAGACGCTTAACTGAGCCACCCAGGTGCCCCTATGTAGAATATTTTAAGGCTGAGTTAAAAATGATTATTATGAAGGGGTGCCTGGGTGGCTCAGTCAGTTAAGTGGCTGACTCCTGATTTGGGCTCAGGTCATGATCTCAAGGTCCTGGGATCCAGCCCCATGTCAGGTTCAGTGGGGAGTGTACTTGAGGATTTTCTCTCTCCCTCTCTCTAAAATGAATAAATAAATCTTTTAAAAAATGATTATCATGAAGTCTTTAATATATGAGTTAGGGAGAGAAATGAGATACATAAATAAAAATTATTGGACACCAACTTGGACAAGCATTAAGCTAGGAGCTTTATATTTGTTATCTCATTTAAGCTTCCAAACAACTTTGGAAGTTTAGACCAATAGCCTAAATATTTCGTAAGAAGTAGCTGAGGTCTGCACAAGGTAATTCACAAAACTTAAGTGATGGGGCCAGAATTTGAATACAAGTTCGCTTCCAAAGCCAGTGTTCTTCCTATTATATAACATAAGATATTAAAAATAAAAAGGTTTTTTAAATTGTTCTTTCAAGTACGTTATCCGTTTTATAACGTCTTTTGCTCTCAATTTTATTTAGGAAAAAAACTTGAATTTTTTCTTTAGTAGAATTCATTGTGGGACGCCTGGGTGGCTCAGTTGGTTGAGTCTGCCTTCGGCTCAGGTCACGATCCCCGGGTCCTGGGATTGAGTCCCACATCTGTCTCCTTGCTCAGTGGGGATCCTGCTTCTCCCTCTGCCTACCGCTCCCCCTGCTTGTGTGCTCTCTCTCTCTCTCTCTCTGACAAATAAATAAATAAATCTTTAAAAAAAAAAATTCATTGGATCTACAAATGGGATCACTGTTTTGAAATCTACTTTTGGAGTACTATTGAAAGTGTTTTTGTATTCCATATACATACATTGAAAGAGTGTTTGAGATTTTAATTTTACATGATAATCTTTACCAGCACACACTATAAGTGAAATGGAGTTTTTGTTTTTTTTTTTTTAAAGATTTTTGTTTATTTATTTGACAGAGACACAGTGAGAGAAGGAACACAAGCAGGGGGAGTGGGAGAGGGAGAAGCAGGCTTCCCGCAGAGCAGGGAGCCCGATGCGGGGCTCGATCCCAGGACCCTGGGATCATGACCTGAGCCGAAGGCAGATGCCAAACGACTGAGCCACCCAGGCGCCACCGTGAAATGGAGTTTTATTTCAACAAATCAATTTGGACTTGTATGAAATTCACAGCACATATGAGGAATTCCGATTTATTACCTCTAGATGTTAGCCCTTAGATTTAAAAAAAAATATGTTAAAATTATAGACCCTTCATAATGCAATACCCAAATATTTTAAAGAAAACTCAACTTTTTTCCAGTGGTGTCTAGGTTTTAGTTTTTTGCTAACATTCATTCTCTTAAAGTGTCATGTATTTGTAGTTAATCTCAAAGTCTTTCTGATGATTTTTAATATTTTGGAGTAGAGAAAAAATGAATTTTTTTAAGTTCCTCTAAAATTACTTGAATGAAAGAGAAATAAAATGGAGTTATAGAACACTCCTTATTTCTTTTGGTAATTTTCTTCAGTTCTTTCTCTCTCTTTTTTTTCTTTTTCTGATTTTTATCCTTTTCATATGGATCAAGCCACTGTAAAACACTCCAAAAGAACAAAGATCTTAATAAAGTATGTTTTCCTTTTTATGTGAATACCCATGGTCATAGAAGTAGAATCTTCTCCATCCCTTCCTGCCAAGAAATTTGTGACTTTTTAAACAACATAACTTTAAAAATTATTCTTGGTTTTTAAAAATTTATTCATTCAGGGGCGCCTGGGTGGCTCAGTTGGTTAACCATCTGCCTTCAACTCAGGTCATGATCTCAGGGTCCTGGGATCCAGCTCCACGTCAGCCTCCCTGCTCAGTGGGGAGTCTGCTCTCTCTCTCTCACGTGCACTCTCTCAAGTAAATAAAATCTTTTTTTAAAAATTTATTCATTCAACTAATATTTATTGAAGTGCCTTTTGGTTTTGTTTTTTTTTTTAAGATTTATTTATTTATTTGACAGAGAGAGACAGCGAGAGAGGGAACACAAGCAGGGGGAGTGGGAGAGGGAGAAGCAGGCCTCCCGCAGAGCAGGGAGCCTGATGCAGGGCTCGATCCTAGGACCCCAGGATCATCACCCGAGCCGAAGGCAGACGCTTAACAACTTAGCCACCCAGGCACCCTGGTTTTTTTTTTTTTTTTTTTAAAGATTTTATTTATTTGAGAGAGAGCGTGAGCCCGCAAGCAGTGGGGAGGGGCAGAGGCAGAGTGAGAAGCAGACTCCCGGCTGAGCAGGGAGCCCGACATGGGACTCAATCCCAAGACCCTGAGATCATGACCTGAGCTGAAGGCAGATGCTTAATCACTGAGCCACTCAGGTGCCCTATTAAGTGCCTTTTGTGCCAAACACCATTTTGGTTGCTGGGAAAGACTAAGACATGGTTTGGGCTGCCTGGCTGGCTCAGTCAGAATAACGTGTGACCCTTGTTCTTGTGGTTGTATGTTTGAGCTCCATGTTGGGTATAAAGATTACTTAAATGAATAACTAAAAACTTAGAAAAAAGACATGGTTCTTCAAGGAGTTCATGATTTAGTGGAGGAATAAAAAATCCATTAGTTCATCTTAGAAATACAAGACCAAGTAAACTAAAAGACATAACCTAAGAATAAAAATGAAAGGGATTTTATTTACCAGGGATCATGAATTTAACATTTTTGTTTTATGAATAGTGGAATCAGAATTACTGAAGGTGCTCATTAAAAATAGAGAATTTCCACAGCCCAGATCTGAATTGTATTTAGTGTCATAGTACATTTCACCCTTGAACTACATGGTTTAAACTGGATGGGTCCACTTAATGCAGTTTTTTTGTTTTTTTGGTTTTTTTTGGATAAATATAGTACTGCACTGTAAATGTATTTTCCTTATGCTTTCTTCTCCCTTTATTGTAAGAGTACAGTATATAATACATATAACATGCAAAATGTGTTGACTGTTTATGTTATCAGTAAGGCTTCTGGTCAACAGTAGGCTATTAGAAAAGTTTTGGGCGAGTTCCGTTATATGCATATTTTCAGCTGCATTGGGGTCAGTGCCCCTAACCTCTGTGTTGTTCAAGGGTCAGGGTATATACATACCTTCCCATAAAGGTCACCTCATTTCTTTGAACTCCTTCAGAATGTATCATGTATAATCATAAACTTAAGCTTTCTCCTTTCCATGAACATACAGGTTGTTTCCATTTTTTTGCTACTTATACCAGTGAACATCCTTAAATATATAACATTTAACACATACATATAGTATGTATGTTATTTCTTTAAATCTGAAGTAGTTTTACTAGGTGAAAGGATATCATATTTCTAATTTGCTACTGTCAATTGCATCCCTGACCCTAAAACAAAGAGTTATACTCCTGTGAACATTCTTGAGTGCCTATTACCCACAGTTTTATCAATAATTTAAGAAATTTTGTAAACTGAAAAAATGAAAATATTTTGTTTTAATTTGTATACCTTTGCTTACTGCTAAAGTTGAATGTTTTTATGATCATTAACCAATTGTAGTTCCTATTGCTTGTTCATATTCTTGCTCATTCTCCTAGTCTGTTTTTTTCTTATTGATTTGTTTATTGTGAGTACTGCATACTAGTCAGCTCTTTATTATATGTTGTAAATATTTTATCTCAGCTTGTTACTTACCTTATTATGTAATTTATAAAATCTTTCATTACACAGAAGTTGAAAACAAGTTGTTAAATCTGTTAGCTATTACTTTTATGGTGTTTGATAACAGCCTCATTGAGATATAGTTCACATACTGTAAATTTCACCCTGTTAAAAGTATACAATTCAGTGGTTTTTTCGTATATTCATGGAGTTATGCATCCATCACCACAGTTTAATTTAAAAAATTTTCATCACTCTGAAAAGAAACACTGTACTGATTAGCAATCATTCCTCTCTCTTCCCAGTCCTTGAAAACCACTAATCATCTTTCTGTCTCTGTAGATTTGCCTATTCTGCCTGTTTCATATAAATGGACTCATATAATATATGGCCTTTTGTGCCTGGCTTCTTTTACTTAGCTTGATGTTTTCAGGGTTCATCAGTGTTATAGCATGCATCAGTAGTACTTCATTCTTTTGGGGGGGTATATAATTTTTAATGAGGTATGTCTAATTTCCTTTTTAAAGAAAAAAAAGATTTATTTATTTGAGAGAGTGTGTGCCAGCAGAGGGAGGGGAAGAGCGAGAGGGAGAGAGACTCTCCAGCAGATTGGCCGCCAAGTGCAGAGCTGGACATGGGGCTCAATCCCATGACCTCAAGATCATGAGCTGAGCCGAAACCAAGAGTCTGACACCTAAGTGAGCCACCCAGGCACCCCTCGAATTTCCTTTTTAATTTTAAAAATTATGGTAAAGTTGGGGCGCCTGGGTGGCTCAGTCGGTTGGTTGAGCGTCCGACTCTTGGTTTCAGCTCAGGTCATGATCTCTCTGTGTTGAGCTGAGTGTGGATCCTGCTTGGGATTCTCTCTGTCCTCTCCCTTTGCCTCTCCCCTCCTGCTCATGCTCTCTCTCTCTCAAAAAAAAATTGAGGTAAAATATTTGCCCTCTTAACCATTTTTAAGTGTACAATTCAGTAGTGTTAAGTATATTCAGATTGTTTGCAACAGACTGCTAGAACTTTTTATCTTGCAAAACTGAAACGATACTCATTAAACAATTGCTCATTTTCTCCTACCCTTAGCCCCTTGGTAACCACTATTGTATTTTTTGTTTCTAAAAATTGGACTAGTTTAGAATCTAAGTGGAATCCTTCAGTATTTGTCTTTGTGACTGGCCTATTTCACTTAACACAGCACCCTCAAGGTTCATCCTTGAGGCATGTGACAGGATTTCCTTCCTTTTTAAGGCTAATACTCCTTTGTATGCATATACTACATTTGGCTAAACCATTCATCTGTAGATGAACATTTAGGTTGCTTTCACTTCTTGGCTATTGTGAATAATGCTGCTATGAACATGGTGTGCAAGTATCTCTTTGAGATTCTGCTTTCAATTCTTTTGGATATATATCCAAAAAGTGAGAATGCTGAATCATATGGTAATTCTATTTATTTGAGTAGCCACCATACTGTTTTCCATAGTGGCTGCATCATTTTATGTTCCCACTAACAGTGTGCAAGGGTTCCAGTTTCCCTGTATCCTCACTAACACTTATTTTCTCTCTCTCTCTCTCTTTTTTTTTTTTTTTTTTGTGTGGCTATCTTAATGGCTGTGAAGTGGTATTTCATTGTGGTTTTTTGATTTGCATTTCTCTATTAATTTATAATGATGAACATGTATTCATGTGCTTGTGGCCATTTGTCTATCTTATTTGGAAAATCATCTATTCAAGTCCTTTGCCTATTTTTTAATTGGGTTTTTTGTTGTTGTTGAGTTTTTGGAGTTCTTTATTTATTTTGGATATTACCCTATGATCAGATATATGATTTCCAGATATTTTCTGCCATTCCATAGGTTGCCTTTCATTCTATTGGTTGTTTCCTTTGATGAGTAGAAGATCTTAAGTTTGATGTAGTCCCACGTATCTGTTGCCTGTGCTTTTGGTGTTATATCCAAAAAAATCATTGCCAAATCTATTATCATGAAGTGTCTCCCCCATGTTTTCTTCTAGAAGTTTTATAGCTTTGGGTCTTTAATCCATTTTTAGTTAATTTTTGTATATATTGTAACGGAAGGTCTCATTATTTTGCATGTGGATATTTAGCATCCCCAGCACCACTTGTTGAAGGTACTGTTCTTTCCCCATTGTGTGGTCCTAGCACTTTTTTTTGAAGATCATTTGACCTGATGTGTGAGGGTTTATTTCTGAGCAGGTATAACCTGTTCCATTGGTCTGTATGTCTGTCTTTATGCCAGTAACACACTGTTTTGGTTATTATAGCTTTGCTATGTGTTTTGACATCAGGAAATACTGAAGCTTCTGACTTTTTCAAGATTGTTTTGGCTCCTCAGAGTCCTTTGAGATTTCATATGAATTTTAAGATGATTTTGTTACAGAAAATGCCACTGGGATTTTGATAGGGTTTGCACTGAATCTGTAGATCACTGTGAAATACTGTACTGAAGTATGGACATTTTAATAATATTAAGTCTTCTGATCCATGAACACTGGGTGTATTTCCATTTATTTGTGTTGATTTCAACATTTCTTTGTAATTTTCCCCATATGTCTTTTACCTCTTTGGTTAAGTTTATCCTAAGTATTTCATCCTTTTTGATGCTATCAAAAATGGGATTATTTTCTTAATTTCCTTTTCAGATTGGTCATTGTAAATGTTAGAAACACAACTGATTTTTGAGTGTTGATTTTGTATCCTACAACTTCATGAGTTTGTTTATTCTAATAGTTTTTTCGTGGAATCTTTATAGAGTTTTCTACATATAAGTCATGTCGTGTATGAACAAAGATGATTTTCTTCCTTTCAGATAGGATGCCTTTTATTTCTTTGGGTACATAATTTCTTTCTAATACAATGTTAATAGTTCTTGATTTTAGAAAAAAAGCTTTCAGTCTTTTACCATTGACTGTGATGTTAGCTGTAGGTTTTTCATATATCGCCTCTATTTTGTTGAAATAGTCTCCTTATATTCCTATTTGTTGAGTGTTTTTATCCTGAAAGGGTGTTGAATTTTGTCAGATGCCTTCCCTCAATTGGAATTATCATGTGTTTTTTTTCTTTCATTCTCTTAATGTGGTACATTCATTAATTTTCATATTTTGAACCATCCTTGCATTCCACAAATAAACCCCACTTGCTCATGGTGTATAATCCTTTTCATATGCTGTTGAATTTGAAGAGTGGACATTCTTATAGCTCTTTAGAGGGAATGTATCTAGTCTTTCACCATTGAGTCTGTTAGCTGTAGATTTTTTCATAGATGCCTTTTTTGTGGAATTTTTTTTTTAAATCATGAGTGTGTTGGAATTTGTTTAAATGCTTTTTGTCCATTTATTGAGACGATTCTGTGGTCTTTATTCTTTAGTGTATTAACATGGTCTAATTGATTGCTTTTCATATGTTAAACAGTGGCTTTGGATTTTGTCTGATTTTTGATGATCTATCCTCTCTTCAAGATGAGTAAATTAAAAGTGCCTTACATATCCATTTCTGACATTAGTATGTGTGTGTGTTTTTAATCAACTCTAGATTTTATTTTTACTTACAGGAGGGTAAAGCTCTTATTGTCTCCAAAAATTTTTTTGAATGTTTTTTTGGATCTTATTCGGTACTGCTGATTTGTTTGTATATTTCTCCACTAACATGGAATTAGTTTACTTAATATTTTTGCTTGTTTTAAAACTTTCGAATCAATAATATATTTGCTTGATACAAAAACCAAAAGTTACAAAAGGCTTTATAATGAAAAAGAAGTTCCTCTCCTACCTTTATCTCAACCACAGGTGTTGCTTTCAGTTCCTTTTTTTATCTTCCCAGAGAGTTCTCTGCATATGCAAACATTTGCCACATTCTTTTTTTTTTTTTTAGCATCTACTTACTATGTGATTGATTGGACTATGCTTTATTAAATATTCTCCTACCGATTAATATTTAGGTAGTTTCCTGCTTTTAAAAACAGCACTACGGAGAATGTTTTGTAACATATATCAGTGTGCACATGTCTAAATGTATAAAATATTTTTATAAGATAAATACCTAGAGGTAGAATGTGTATTTAAAATTTTGATAGTTGTTGCCAAATTTCCGTTCATAGAAGATTTGTATTAATTCATAATCCTTTTGGCTATGGAAAGTGTGTTTTCTCCTGTGCCTTCAATAATACCTTGTGTTTTTATACTTTTTGATCATTTTAAAATAATAGGTGGATATTTGTAACTCAGAGTTTTAGCTTTCATTTTTTTCTTAAAGTGAAGGTTTTTTTAAATATGTATATTGTATTTCTTTTTATTTGAATCGTTCATGAACTTTTCCCATTTAAAAATTGGGAAAATTTTCCTCTGATTTGTAGAAGGAATTTAGCACTTTGTGATATAAATTGCAGCCATTTATTTCCCCCCAGTGTGATACCTTTTGACTTTATTTATGACTGGTGTTGGAAATTTGCCATCGATTCCTTTAGTTGTTTAAGTAGTATTTCATGGTATGGTTGTATCGCTGTGCCCTCTTCACCTATTGAAGGGCATTTTGATTGTTTCCAGTTTTTGTCTATCATAAATAATGTTATAAGCATTCACAAATAGGTTTTAGTATGGACATAAGTTTCCTCTTTCTTGGCTATATGCCCAGGAGTGAGATTGCTGGATCATATGTGTAAGTGTGTATTTAATTTTTTGAGAAAAACACCAACCATTTTCCAGAGTTTGTACTATTTTCGACTAATACTAGCAATATCTGAGGTCCAGTTTTTCTGCATCCTTACCAGCATATTTGTTATTGTCACTTTTTAATTTTAGGTGTTTAAATAGGTAGGTAGTGAGAGTTGCTTTATGTATTCTAGATACTAGGCCTTAGGTATGTGGTTTGCAGATTTTTTTTTCAGTCTATAACTTGTGTTTCTTCTTTTTTTTTTTGACCTTTTGATTTTGAAATAATTAT
The DNA here is from genome assembly GCF_004348235.1 of Phoca vitulina. NCBI lineage: Eukaryota > Metazoa > Chordata > Mammalia > Carnivora > Phocidae > Phoca > Phoca vitulina. Next base: position 33,565,481 of record NW_022589723.1, read on the forward strand.
TAATTTATAGGAAATTGTAAACAAGTGTACAGGAGGGATGTCCTGTGTACTCTTCATTCAGCTTCCCCCATTGTTAGCTCTTTCCTAATCATAGTGTAATATCAAAAGCAAGAAATGGACATTCACAGGGCTTATTCAACTTTTACTAGTTATTCACATACTCATTTGTGTGTGTGCAAGTTTATGCAGTTTTATTACATGTATAGTTTCATGTAATGTAACTACCACCATAATCAAGACACCACAAGACTCCTTGTTGCCATTTTATAGCTTCACTCACCCCCTTCCCCAGTCCCTAGTCCCTGGCAGCCACTAATCAGTTCTCTATCTGTAGATTATGTGTTTCACCAATGTTTTATAAAAGGAATCATGCTTTATGTATTTGAAGATTGGCTTTTTTCCTTCAGCATAATTTCTTTCAGGTTCATCCAAGTTGTGGTGTACATTGGTAGTTCTTTTTTTTAAGATTTATTTATTTTAGAGAGAGTGTGGGGTGCAGATGGCGGGCGGAGAGGGAGAGAGAATCTCAAGCAGACTCCCCGCTGAGCACAGAGTCCAACGCAGAGCTTGATCTCACGACCCTGAGATCATGTGACCTGAGCCGAAATCAAGAGTTGGCCACTTAAGTGACTGAGCTACCCAGGTGCCCCAGTAGTTCTTTTTTATTGCTAAGAATTATTTTATTGTGTGATATACTACCATTTATTTGACCATTTTACCCACCGAAGGACATTTAAATAGTTTTCAGTGTTTGGCTATCATGAATAAAGTTGCTGTGACCATTCATAGAAGTTTCTGTGTAGAAATAAGTTTTCATTTCTCTGAGATAAATGTCCGGTAGTTCAGTTGTTGGGCCGTATGGTAAGTTCATTTTTAGTTTTAAAAGGAACTGCAAAATTATTTTCCACAGTCACTATTCCATTTTATATTACTACCTGCCATGTCTAAATGATCCAGTTTCTCTGCATCCTTGTGAGCATTTGGTACTCTCATTATTTTCTGTTTTAGCCATTTTGATAGATGTGTAGTGATACCTCATTGTGGTTTAATTTTCATTACCTTAATGGTTAATGACGTTAAACATCTTTTTATTTGCTTATTTGCCATCTGGGTGTACTCTTCACATCTTTCGTCCATTTTTAATTGGAGTGTTTGGGTATTTTTACTAATGAGTTTTCTGAATTCTTTATATATTCTAAATACTATTCCTTTGTTGAGTATGTGGTTTGCAATTATTTTCTTCTGCTTCGTAGTTTTTTTTTTTTTTAATCTTCTTAATAGGGTCTTGTACAAGAGCAAAGTTAAAAGTTTTTTTTTCTTTCATAGATTATACTTTTGGTGTCAAGTTTGGATACTCTTTGCCTAACCTTAGATTTGAAAGATTTTCTTTTATGCTTTTTCCTAAAAGTTTTATATTTCTATGTTTTACATTTAAATTTGTGACTTGTGGGGTGCCTGGGTGGCTCAGTTGGTTAAGCATCTGACTCTCGGTGATCTCATGGGTCCTGGGATCAAGCCCAACTTTGGGCCCCTTACTCTGCAGGGAATCTGCTTCTCTCTTTCTCCCTCTCTCTCTGCCCCTCTGCGTGTGTGCTCTCTCTCTAAAATAAATAAATCTTTTTAAAAAACGCTAAATTTGTGACTCATTTGTTGTTACTTTTTACATAAGGTGAGGCTTAGGTTGAGGTTCTTTGATGGCTGGTTAATTGCTCCAGTACCATTTGCTGAAAATCATATCCTTTCTGCAATGTATTGCTTTTGTACCTTTTCAGAAATTAGTTGTCCACACTTGTATGAGTCTGTTTCTGGGTCCTTTTTCTTTTCAACTGATCCGTGTGTCTGTTTTCTGCCTGTACCACGTGATCTTTATTACTGTGGCTATTGAAGAAGCCATAAAAATCAGGTAAAGTGATTTCTCTAACTTTATTCTTTTGTTTAAAAATTATTTTAGCTATTCTAGTTTTTTTTTTGCCTTTTTACATACAGATTTTCAAGTTATCTCTTCTATATCTACAAAAAGAATCTTACTGAGACTTTGATAGGAATTGCATTAAACCTGGATATCAATTTAAGGATAATTGTTTTTCTATGTTGAGTCTTCCAGTATGTGAACATGGTTTGTCTCTTCATTTATTTAGATCTTTGATTTTGTTGATCAGCATTTTGTAATTTTCAGTCTACAAGCCCTGCACTTGTTTGTTAGAGCTGTACCTCAGTATTTTACGTTTTGGAGTGATTATAGATGTTACTGTATTTAAGAATTTTGCTTTTCACTGTCAGCATATAGATGTATAGTTGATTTTTGTTCTTGTTGATTTTGTATCTTGTGACCTTGCTGAAGGTCACTCTTAGTTTTAGGAAGTTTTTTTGTAAATTTTTTGGGATTTTCTAGATAGATTATTATGTTATCTGCAAATAGGAACTTTTATTTCTTTTTACCATCTATATGCCTTTCATTCATTTACTTTGCCTAACCGCACTGTTTGGGATTCCAATACTGTGTTAATACTGTTGAGAATGAAAGTCCTTTCTTAGAGTTCAATCTTAGGGGGAAAGCCTCAAGATAAACTAATTTTTTTTTTTCTGCTTTTGGACTTTTTCCCTTGAAGTCTACCTTGTTTTTTATCATTATTCTTATTTAAGTTTCATTTTTATTAGCATTTGCTTAATAGAAACTTTCTTTGTTTTTTTTAACCTTTTCTGGCATTTTATTTTAGGGTGTTTTTTGTTTTTTAAATAACAGTTTTATTGAGATATAATTCACATACTATAAAATCAACTCTGTCAAAGTGTACACAGTTTATTGGTTTTAGTATAGTCACAGAGTTGTGCCACCATCACCACTCTCAATTTTAGAACATTTTCTTCACCCCAAAAAGAGACCCTTATCCCTCATCAACCATTCCCCATTCCCACCTATCCCCACCCTCTGGAACTAATGATGTAGTTTCTGTCTCTGTGGATTTGCCTGCTCTAGACATGTCATATAAGTGGTGTCATACAATATGTGATCTTTGTGACTGACTTCCTTTACCTAACATAATGTTTCCAGGGTCATTCATGTTATGGCATGTATCAGTACTTCATTCATTTTTTATGGCAAAATAACATTTTATTGTATGGATATACCACATGTTTTGATCCATTCATCATTGAGGGATATCTGGGTTGTTTCTGCTCTTTTGAAATTATGAATATTGCTGTTGTGAATGAATATTCATGTACAAGATTTTGTGGGGATGTATGTTTTTAATTCTCTTCATCATATACCTAGGAGTGGGATTACTGCGTCATGTGGTAGTTCTGTATTTAACATTTGATGTACTGCCAGACGTTTCCAAAGCAGTGGCACCATTTTACATTCTAACCAATAACATGTGAGGGTTCCTAGTTCTCCACATCCTTGTCAAGGCTTGTTATTGTATGTCTTGATTATAGCCAACCTGGTGGGTGTGACGTATCTGATTGTGGCAGGTTTCTATTTTATAAATAACAAGACTGTGGCTGGCTTTTTAAAAACTCAGTCTAAAAATGTAACTTATTGTAATGTTTTCACTGTTACATTTGGTGTTTATTCTGCCATCTTTGTTTCTTTTTGTCGTTTATTTTTCTTTCCTGACCTCTGTGAGATGAATTATGCTTTCTTTGTTTCCCTTTCATTTTCTAGTGGTTTGGGAATTCTCCCTTTTATTTGTTTTATAAGTTACTGTTTGAAATTTACCTAACACCAAATAAATACCCAAATACCAAAATTTAAACCTAAATCTTCTTACTCACATCAATAAAATTTCAATGTAATCAGTGTGTCTTGTTTCTCTTTCCCCCTTCATTAATTTATTCATTGGTTTATTAGAAATGTGTTAATAGATTATTCCTCAAATTTTCTATTAACAATTAAAGCTTACATTAGGAGTCATTGACAGAAGAAGCATTTTCCCTCATTGCATAGGAGTCAAAATCTTAATAGACTGAATAATTATGGTTATGAAAGAATTGCTGTCCACTGGAGAAATGTACATTCATCTTTAGTGCTTTACTTCAGATTATTTTGAGAGGACTCTAGTCTATAGAATCCAAAGCTAAGAAGTAGTCATTCAACTCAAGGTAGGTGGGGAGGGGATAAGAAAGTCTGATGGATACATTGAAAATTGAGTTAAAGTTCAACCAGTAGAGTGGAGCTGGAGCTCTAACAATATTTAACATGTCAAATTGTAATTGTATCCATCTAGCAGATTAGGAAATTCAGATTTTCAAATTAACTCAGGATGTGGATTGTTAACTCCCTATTTAGTATAAATAATACATTATTGTTTAACAGATAGCCTTGATAGTATTACATTTTTATTTAAAGTTGAAGTTTCTCTAGAATTCATCCCATGGTTATTTTTAGATAAGTAAATCAGGCCCTATGTATTTATGGTTTGTGTATTTGTGTGTAATTTGCTTATGTTTGTGTAGATCATGGAGTACTTTGAAGTCAATTTTAAGACAAGTTTATATTTATGTATGTGGTGGTTTTTTCATATTAATTCTCACCTTCCCACCATAAGATCTAGATTTGCTAAATCAGAAGAATATTTGGAGAAGAATGATACTGTATTTGGTGTGACTAGAATAAAAACACTGGAGCTTTTACTATGTCATGAACAGTCTCTGTTAGCCTAAGTCTGCAGCTTCCTTTTGCTTTGCTTTCCAATCTAGCATGTCACCTCTAGTTTTACCCCTGTTGTGCTTTTAACTTAATCTCTGAAATGTGTTTTAACTTTATATAAAATGAAATTATAGTTTTTAATGATAGTGGTTTGTTATAGCTCATTGCCTTACATAGATTAACTTTTCTGTATAAACTTAGAGGATAGACACTAATTTTTTTTTATTCCTAAGAAATCACCTCACATAAATAAACATTTTACTATTTTGAAAAAGTGGTAATTACCTGTCTAATTCAGTTCTTCAACTTAGGGTCATCGCAAAGTGTATTTTTGCTGTATGGCAAACTACAGTTTAGATACTGATTCAATTAAAGGTGATAATTTCCTTTCCCAGTTGATTTTCTGTACCCTAGTTTCTGAATACATGCATCTGCAAAAATGACTATGTGTGTATAAGAGAGTGCATTCCTTTGCACCTAGAGTTGGAGAAAGGACGAGAAAGAAACCAGAATATACCTATTAGAGATACTGAACTGCTGGTACTTTCCTTCCTTCCCTATCAAAGATAAAAGTGATGGTTAAGTATCTGTCTTTGTGCCCCTGAGGAAAGTATCCTTTGCTTCTAGACCTTCTAGATTATCTGAGTGGGAGAGGGTTCATGGTATAGGAAGGAGCAAGAAGAAAATACTCTCTTACCTGTCACAAAACTGGCTCAGGCCAGATTTCAGTAGCAAGTTGTCTTTGGCATCTCCCTATTTGTTTTTTCGTGCTTCTCCCACCTTCTTAGGCGCCTGGTGTCTCTAGCTCCTCACTGTCGCACTTTTCCGCAGGCCTGCAGATATACCTCTTATTAAACCCCACAAAACTCTTCTATTTTCCTTCTCATATTATCTGTAAAATGAAAGAAAGCAATCTGATTTATATAAAGTGAGTTGGTTGTAAAAGTCAATATATTAGCCTGACTGCTGAGAATTCCTGAAATTTTCCATCAGTCGCAATACTGTGCCATATCTAAATACTGTAAGTTTTCCTCCAGTATTGGGTCACATTGCTGTTTTCTTTACTTGAACACAGATGAGGTTGGCTTATGTTTAGGGGGACATTGTGTGAAAAATCGTTATTGGATCTTTAAAAGACTAACATAACATGGTGAGATACTCTCCTTGGGATGGTACAGAGACAGACTGACTGAGATAACCACACTTTTCTTCTAACCTGGGAACTGTGGGCAAACAGAATGTCTGGCATTATTTATAATTATTTGGCACCATAGGGGGAAGATGCTTTTGAGAATGAGCTAAATCTAAGAAATCTACATTTGCTTGAGCATTCTTCTGGGTGTCAGCTCCATTAAAGTAATCTTGTTATTCATATTTCTATTTCATATTCATATTCATATGTGAACCTGTAGGCTTCCCACTTTAGGGATGGGAGTCCAGGACAGTAGTAGCTACTTGTATATGTTTGCTTGTTTGTAACTTAGGTGTTTGTCAGAGATTTCCCATTAACTTAGAGTATTTTTCCTCTAATCACTCTTCATAGCAGGTATGCTTAGGTTTGGGCTCACTTGCCACCACCTTCATCTCATGAGTCCTCTTAATCCTTATCAGAAGGAAATTCATTTCTTCCTAGGGGAAAGTAAACATCATAGTTTGTAAGATTGAGTTCTTTTACGCAGTATATTTTAGGGGTGCAAATCAGTATTTACCCAAATGCCTAGAATTTCTAGTTTGTCTTTTGTAACTATAAAATTAGTTACAGGCAAATGTAATTAAATACCTAATGTTTACACTAGATAATTATAGTCTTTGGAGCCTTTTCTGGGTTTATGAATTTAGGCTCTTTTTCAAATTTTAATATTTTATTCTTTATTTAAGAAAGAAAGGATAGTGTAGAATGGATTTGAAAATGGCTATTAAACCATATCTAAATGCAGTTATACAGTTAATAGTAATATATGGTGAAAGATAAAGTGGCCAACATTTATAAACAAGAAAAAGTTGACAGTAAATACTTAATGCTTATACTTAGCCAGAGAAAATACACATTTAAGAAAAAAACTTCAGGGCACCTGGGTGGCTCAGTTGGTTTGCGCGTCTGCCTTCGGCTCAGGTCATGATCTCGGGGTCCTGGGATCGAGCCCCGCATCGGGCTCCCTGCTCCGCGGGAAGCCTGCTTCTCCCTCTCCCACTCCCCGTGCTTGTGTTCCCTCTCTCACTGTGTCTCTCTCTGTCAAATAAATAAATAAAATCTTTAAAAAAAAAAATAATAATTTCCCTTTCTAGTCTAGAGTTATAGTGTAGCCAGAAACTTCTAGGTAGGTTTTATACAAGAACTCATGTACAAGAAAACTACTAGAAAGTCAACAGTGAGGAACTGTTAGAACTAATTAAGAGTTCAGCATGAGAGCTAGTTAATAGTTAATGTGGAAAAAAAAATCAGTATTCTCTTTACTGCAAATGATAGAAAATCCACCCCAAACTGGCATTAACCTAAAAGCTAATCCTTTAGTTCATATAACCAAAGAATAAGGGGCTTGATGCTGAGCTCAGTGAACACCAAGATCCTTTTTTTGACGTTCTGCTTCCCCTGCCAGCTTCCATCCCATCGCTTTGCTCCTCATTGTGGCAGAATTCCACGGGCAAGTCTTCCGTAGTATGTGTCCAGTTCCTCACCTTCCATTCACCTGTAAGTCCATTCCAGTCAGCCTTTTGCTGCAGTCACGCACTGAAACCTCCTTGTCAAGAAGATCTGTGATGGAAGCCCGTGGTCCCTTCTCTTAAGACCCTGCTTACTTTATCTGTTAGCAGCATTTGACATAGGTTCTGCTGCTTGCAGCACTTTGCCACTTGGTTTCCAGGATACTACCCTCTCTTCTTGATTTTCCTTTCATCTCACCGGTCATTTCTTCTTAGACCTCTTTGCTTGTTCCTCTCCTTCTCCCAGATTCTTTTCTGCCTACATTTCTTTGGTGATTTAATCTAGTCTCAAGCCTTTAAATAGTCATTACACATCAATGACCCTAAATTTATATCTTTAGCCAAGACCTGTTTCATGAGACCATAACCGTCTATAGAAAATCACCATTTGGATGTCTGTCTCAAACTTTGTATGTCCAGAAGTGAATTTTTGTTCTCTTTTGTCCCAAACAGAATCTTCATCCTTCTAGTTGCTCAGACTGGAATCATTAGAGTCTTCCTGGATTTTTCTCTTTTATTATGTCCCAGTCTAATTAGTTGGGAAGTTCTGCTGGCTCTACCTTTAAAATATATCCAGAATTTTACCATTTCTCATTACCTTTGCTGCTACTGCCCTAAACTGAGCCATCATCATCTCTCACCTGGATCTCCCTGCTTCTACCATTGCCCCCTTTACAATATTCTCAACTTAGAAGCCAGAGTCATACTTTTAAATGTAAACTAATCATGTTACTTCTCTGTTTAAAACTCTTTGGCCTCCCATGGGACTCAATAAAACCCCAAATCCTTATGATCTAGCCTTCTCTTTGTTACCTAATATCATCATCTGTTAGTATTCTCTTTGTTAACTGGACTCTAACTACACTGGCTTTCTTGCTGTCGCTCAGATACATGGTATGCTCTTGTCTTAGAGCCTTGGTATGGGTATTTTCTTTACCTGCAATGCTGTTCCCACAGATACTCACATGGCTATCTCCTTCACCTTCCTCAAATCAAGGTATTACTATTTTTACTGAGACTTACCTAGACTCCCTATTTAAAATTGTACCTCATTCCTTCCGGTCCCCATTACCCTGCCTTATTATTTCCATAATGTTTCTCACCTTATAATATACTTTTATTTCATATTATTTATCTTTCTTTGCCCATTAGAAATGAGGAGTCTCATACTTTACCCACTGAGCCAGCTGGGCACTCTCTTTGCCCATCAGAATGTAAGTGCGATAAGGGTAGAAGTTTTGGTCTCTTGTTCATTGATTATTTCAGGCACCTAGAATAGTATCTTAAAACATACTAGGTGCTCAATAAATATTTGTTGAATGAATCTGTAACAGTCAGATTCATGTTCTCCATTTCATGGCTTTACTTCCTTGATGTTGGTCCCATTTTTTTAGGCACTTATGTGGTTCCCAGTAGTTCCTTTCAGATTCCCATCTACCTGAAAAGAGGAAAAGTCTTTGTCTCAGCATTTCCAGGGAAAGTCCTGAGGTTCATTATGATTGAATTATTTTAAATGTCATGTCCAGCGCTTGATCAACCAACCCTGGCAGGGGAATGTAACGTACTTTTTGGCCTAGACTTTGGTCATATGCTCCATTCTGAGACTGGAAGTAAAGCCACAAACAAAAATGTCTATTGGGGGAATAGAAGGTGCCCCTGAATAAGTATACAAGAAATGGCTACTAGCTTATGTACCACAGTTATGCAAAATGTGATCCTTGGATACTGGTTCCATGGGATGTCAGTAGGTGTTCTTTGACCATGTCCCATTAAGTTTGGAAACTTAAATTTAAGTAATTTTGTTACTGTGGAATTTCTCAGGGCTTTAAATATGATCATGTACTCTATGAATCTCTAAGTGGAAGATGTTTTATGCAACAGCTTCCCAAAATTCTTTGAACGTGGAATCCTTTCCCTTTATAGGGCATCTTTCCCTTTTCAGAACCCTTTTAGAACATCTCAAAGTGTATTCTTATGGGCCACACTATGAGAAATATTGATATGCTTACTAAGAACTGGTTATAAAATTGAAGAAAAAGCTCATGGAACAATAAAAAAAAATACAAAAGAATACTCCTCAAATGTACAGGACTTACTTGAAGAAAAAAAAGTTTATAGACCCCTAAAGATCTTAATATATAGAAAGACAGTCCTTTGAAAGATGTCTATTCTTAGTAATTTAGTATAGATGTCATTAAAAATCCAACTTAATAGGGAGGTGAAAGGAAGAGGAAGAGAGCTTTATCAAATGATTCTAAAATTCCTTTGTGTTATAGGCTTTTTTGATTTCAAGGAAGGGTAATAATACCTCATGTTACCTAAGAAAAGTTTAATGTAAGGATATATAGGAATTAAAACCGGAATCAGAAAGTTATGATCATGTACTTTCTCTGTCTGGTTACATGCCTTCTTTCCCTCTATGGCACCTCTCTATCTCTCTAAGCATCTGTTTTGTTTTCCTCTGGCTACAAAGAACTCTCAGAGACCCTGCATGTTCCACCCTCCAAATCCTGGAAGAAGCTAGTTTGAATTGATTTTAGTTAATATGTTGGTAATGGATGGATTCCTTCAAGCCCAGTCATTTTGTGAGTTGCCCAGAAGTCAGTGCGTAGTCCACCCCTAGAAAAATTATGCTCCCTGGTCCTATGAATGTTCAGTGCAGAAAACAGCCTAGAGCTGCTTTCCTGGTGGGATATATGAGCTGGGAAGATTCGCTTAGAAGGGAAAGTTGGATGTGGTGTAGGTACCATGACTAAAATGTCCAGTATAATTGAGAAAGAAAAATAAGAGTAGAGGAATTCTGACAAAGGGCTATACACCTACCACATATAGAATATACAGTCTTTATATGTGGCAAAGGCACAGTAGTTGAAACTGTGAAGCTGGTGCCTGAATAAGCTGTTAATGTAGTAGGAATACAATTTAAAAATAACATGAAAGTGAAATTTCTAATTAGTAGCACGAATTAGATACTAAATTTTTCAGGAGTTCCTAATTAACCATTAAAAATTAAGATTCCTACCTTGCAACTTACCAAAATAATGTCGAAATGGCTTAAAGATTTAAATGCTTAAGAGATGAGGGGTGCCTGGGTGGCTCAGTCGTTAAGCGCCTGCGTTCGGCTCAGGTCATGATCCCAGGGTCCTGGGATCGAGCCCCGCATCGGACTCCCTGTTCAGCGGGAAGCCTGTTTCTCCCTCTCCCACTACCCCTGCTTGTGTTCCCTCTCTCGCCGTGTCTCTCTCTGTCAAATAAATAAAATCTTTAAATAAATAAATGCTTGGAGATGAAACTAAAACAATGTCAGAGGGAAATATAGGTTGCATTTAAATGAATGCATTAAAGTACATAAATAATACTTAAATAATATTGGGGTAAAGAAAGAATTTTCCTAATGGAAGAAAACATGATTTCATGGTGAAGACTCAAAAAAACCAAAAACCAAACCAAAACAAAAAACCCCAAAACTTTATTACATTAAATGGCACAATAAGTAAACCAAGGGAAACTGTTTACAATATCTGACCATATTACATATCTTTATATGTGAAAGGCTGTTGAAAATCATGTGTATGGATGTCCTACTCAGCCATCAGACAGTGTTACCCTAGTCCATACTTTCCCACTCTGCTAAATTACCATTTCATACTTATTCGTTCACAACTATTCTTCTACTCTCTTTGCTGATACATTTCCTTTTTATTTCTCCTTCACTGAGAAGATGGGACCAACCAGAAGTTAACTTTTATAAGTTCCCACCATCGTAAGTACCTTATACCCACCTACCTGCATCTCTGTCCATATATACGTTTTTTTTTTGTTTTGTTTTGTTTTTTTCTGGGACCCTGGATGAAGTCTCTGGGCTCAGGCCAGTCCTTAACACTTTGTGCATCATCAACTTTTTGCCTCTTTACTAGATCATTCCCATTAATATACAACTTTAGGCTAACTTTCCCTCTTAAACTACTTTTCTCCTAATTTCCTTCCAGCTATACCCCTGTTTTCTTTTCCTTCATCACAGAATTCCTTGCCAGGGGTGTCTCAGTTTACTGTCTCCTATTTCTTTTCTCCTTTTCTTTCGTGAACTGTTTCCAAGTAGGTTTGCACCTACCCCATGCTAAAAGAAACTGCTCTTATCTAGGTCATCAGTGACTGTAATGTCACTAAAAGCACTGGTCATTTCTCAGTTTTGATGCATCAAGAGAAAAAATGAAAAGATGACTAACACAGCAGAGTAGTGTGATTCACAATGCAAAGAAAGCCAGTAAGGGTATGAAAAAATAGTCAACTTAGAGAGTAGCCAAAGAAAGGCAAATTTAAGACAATAAGATGTTTTTAACCTACTGCCCAGTGTTGCAAAGGAAATCTAGAACTCTCATATATCACTTAACTTATGCAAGTGAACATTTCTGGAAGCAGTTTGGCACCTGTACAAAAGCTTTAAGAATGCGTCTATCTTTTGACCCTCCCATTCCTTTTTAAAAAAAAATTTTATTATTTTAATTTTCTTGTTAACATATAATGTATTATTTGTTTCAGGGGTACAGGTCTGTGATTCATCAGTCTTACACAATTCACAGCACTCACCATAGCACATACCCTCCCCAATGTCCCTCCCTCCCACCCCCCCTCCACTCCAGCAACCCTCAGTTTGTTTCCTGAGATTAAAAGTCTCTTATGGTTTGTCTCCCTCTCTGGTTTCATCTTGTTTCATTTTTCCCTCCCTTCCCCTGTGATCATGTCTTGTTTCTCAAATTCATCATATCAGTGAGGTCATATGATAGTTGTCTTTCTCTGATTGACGTACTTCGCTTAGCATAATACCCTCTAGTTCCATCCACGTCATTGCAAATGGCAAGATTTCATTTTTTTGATGGCTGCATAATATTCCATTATATATATATACCACATCTTCTTTATCCATTCATCTGTTGATGGACATCTTGGCTCTTTCCATAGTTTGGCTATTGTGGACATTCCTGCTATAAACATTGGGGTGCACGTACCCCTTCGGATCACTGCATTTATATCTTTGCAACCCATTCCTTTTCTAAGAGGATGTCCTAAGGAAATAAAGATCATATAGATACACACATGCACACACACATCCAAGAGAGAAGAAAGGCATTGATTGTGGAAGGAAAAAATTAAAAATGATATAAATGTCCAGCAATAAGATTGGTTATATTATGGCACATCTCTATAATAGAATACCATGTAGCCACTTAAAATGATGACAAAGATATGTTTATTGACATGGAAAGATTTTGTTACACATTTTGAAGTGAAAAGTGTATTCATTGCAGTTTCTGTGGGAAACTGCTATCTTACACTCATGGGTGTATGTATGTGCGTACGTGTATATATATGGGAAAATGCCTGGAAGAGTATATATGACAGTTTTTTAGGTGCTATCATGAACTAGTAGACTTTTAGATTTTTTTCCCTAACTTGGAATGGTTGTATTACTAATAAAAAAAAAAAAAGAAGGAAATGAAAAGAAATTGCAAAAGTAAGAGAGAACACTAACTTCATAATTATAGTCTGTTTCCTTTTTCTGTTTTCGCATTTAAACATTGATCATCAGACTTGGTTCATAGGTGGCTGGCTTGATTTGACCCAGTCCTATTTCTTAACCCACTGGACTTAAAATAGCCTCATGGCCTGCCCGCCATGAGAGAATAGATGGGCCAGATAAAATATTTACCATACTTTTAGCTTTAAAGTTGCCCAGGAGTCTATAGGCTCATTTGATTAAGTCTATCAGGAAACTAGCTACTAACTCAGTAAACTATCAAAAAATAATAGAAAGACAAAATAAATAGGAGTTAAACTCCAGAGGAAAAAGATCATGAAACGCACAGGCAAGCATACTGAAAATGAGTTTATTAGGAACTTGCAGTTAGGGTATGATAAAATGAAATCAAAGGGTTTTATGGAGCTGAAGTCTAATAGTATTATTGCATGTTACAATTGTTTCCTGTTTCTTAGTATTGGTAATTTTTGTTCTGTGTGAGTTGAAAAATTCATGTGTAACTTTTGTTGTACCCCAAAGAACTTTAGCCAGATTTTATTGTGAAGTATTTGCCATCATGAAAATTCTTAAAATCTAGCAGTAGAACATCACAGCTCTATATTTAATGTGTGTGTGATATTACATTTGTTTTTGTACAAGATATGTAAAACAAAAAAATTATTGTAAGAGCAATACATAATGCAATCTGAAGAATTTTTAAAAATAAAGTTAACAAAAAATCTGCTGCCTCTTTGGTCTTTCAATAGTGCATACACACACATAATTTTGCTTATGCTGTACATTTCAAGTTTCTGTCTCGCCTTTTTTTCTTAATATTTTATGATTGTGTTGTCATTTCATTAAATATTGTTTACTTAAAGAGACCTCCCATTTTAAAGATAAAGTAGTTCGTCAGAGCACTCAGGCTTTTGATGATTCAGTGTATATGCCTTTATTGGAGGAAATAAATTTTCTGCAACCTCTGTCTTAATAGTAGTTAGCAGCTCAATGGCTGAAAATATATCATTCCAACTCTGTTTTCAAAAATTACATAGTTGTCCAGGTTTTTTGTTTGTTTGTTTGAAAAAACTAGAGATCTCATTAAAGATTTTAAGGCTGACATTTGTAGATAGGTACTTTAGTTTCACTTTCCCCAAGACAGCAAGAAATATTCTATAACAGAAAGATGACTATTTTTAGCTTTTCTTTCTGCTGGTGAGGTGGAATAGTGAATATTTTTAGAGCAGTTGAAAGTACAGCCACTTAGATTAGCTGAGTGTTTCTATCATCAGAATCTCAATAACCTTGTTTATTTTATGTATCTAGGTTTTACCTTCCAGTGTTTTGAGTTTATGTAAATTGCAGCGTGATTCCTCTCTCTCTTTAGTTCATCTCTCTGTGGAACAATATATAAAAAAAAAATGAAATTTTAAAACCTTAACTTTCTCTCTGCACATTTTGTGTATTTTGAATTATAATTTTATCCTGGTTATTGTGGGCATTACTTTTCTTACAGGTGAAATGTTAGTAATTATAACTTAGGGAAGGTTGTTGAAAATCTCTTAGGAGTACAGTAAGCCCTTAATATTTATAAGAGATATTCCCCCATAACCTTTGTAAATATCCTTAATTATGAACACCACTAGAAAATTTCATCTTTTCTCTAAATTGGACCATAAAGTAAGTGAAAATCTGAGTGACTTCTGTTTTACCTTCAGTGACTACAAGTGTACAGCAATTCAGGTCACATTGACAGGCTGACGTACTACCTGAAAGACATAATCCTTCATCCCCCAAACAGCCAGCAGTCAAACTCTGGTCTTAGCAAAATTTTAGAAGTTTCACATTACTATACATTCTAGAACTTTGGAGACCTTCAGGATTGGTTCCAGTGATTCAAAACAGTATAGTAATTAATGCAAAACCCTGAGACATTAATATAATTTCCTGTTGCAGATATGAAAAAATTGAACATCTCATATTTAAATGTTACAATCAGTAACTTAAACCATTCACACCTGAACCCATTGCACTCTGGTTTTTGCTCTTCCCATTCCACTGAAACACATCCGGCGGAGATCACCTATTACTTGCTGGTTGTTAAATCCAGTTCTCAACTCTCGTCTTACCTGACCTCTGAACATTTAACACTGTCCATATTTGCTGTGAAATTCTCTTCCCTTCGTATCAAGGACACCATTTCCCCCTGCTTTTCTTTTTGAATTTCTGGCTATTTCTTTCCTTTTTTTTAAAGATTTTATTTATGTATTTGAGAGAAAGAGACTAAGTGTGAGAGAGAGAGAGAGAGAGAGCACAAGCTAGGGGGGAGAGGCAGAGGGAGAAGCAGACTCCCTGCTGAGCAGGGAGCCCAATGCGGGGCTCCATCCCAGGACCCTGGGATCATGACCTGAGTTGAAGGTAGATGCTTAACCACCTGAGCCACCCAGGCGCCCCTGGCTATTTCTTCCTTGATTTGAACCTTTAATGTTGGTAGTTCCTCAGGTTTTTTTGTTCATCCCTCTCCTTCTCTGCCTCCCCCCGCTTTTGCTTTAGTCACTATTTTTTAAAAACAGCTTTATTGAAATATCCTTGGCATATCATAAGCTGCACATATTTAAAATGTACAGTTTAATACATTTTTCCTGTGAATTCATCATCATCATAAAAATAATGAACATATCCATCACTCCCCAAAGTTTCCTCATCCCATTAGTAATCCTTCCCTGCTACGCCTTCTATTCTCACCCAGCCCATAGATTGGATGTGTTTTCTGTCACATTATGAATGTTACATCTAGATTAATTTGCATTTCCTAAAATTTTTTTTAATGGAATCATGGGTTATATACTTAGGAGGAGGTGTCGATCTTCTTTTACTCAGGATTATAACTAAGACTTATCCGTGTTGTTGTGTGTATCATTAGTTTATTCCATTTTATTGCTGGGCAGTATTTGATTATATAGATGTAACACTGGTCATTCACCTGTTAATAGACATTGGGTTGTTTCCAGTTTTGGATTGTTGAAAACAAACCTGCTATGAAAATTGAGACCCAAACCTTTGTGTCGTTATATGCTTATATTTTTCTTGGGTAAATTGCTAAGGAATGGAATAAATGGGTCATATGACAGATGTAGGTTTAACTTTTTAAGTAGTTGCCAAGCTATTTTTGAAAGTGTTCCCACCAGCAGTGAATGAGCTTCCCAGTTGTTCTCCATCTTTGTCAACACTTGGTGGTGTCATTTTTAAAATTTAGACATTCTACTGGGTGCATATCTCATTGTAGTTTTAATTTGCATTTCCCAGGTAAAGATATTGAGCATCTTTTCATGTGCCTATTGGCCCTTTGTATGTATTCTTTAGAAACATCTATTCACATTCTTTGCCCATTTTAAAAACTGGGTTGTTTCTGTTGTTGAGTTGTAGGAATTCTTCATATATTCTAGATATTAAACCCTTATCAGGTATATGATTGCTAATATTTTCTCCCATTCTGTGCATTGTCTTTTCACTCTTTTTATGTCCTTTGATGTACATTTTTAATTTTAATGGAGTCCAATTTATCTTTTTTTTTTTTTTTTGCCTGTACTTTTAAACATCCTATTTAAAGAAACCACTGCAAAATCCAAGGTCATGAAGATTGTTTCCTTCTAAAAATTTTTACTTTTTAGCTCTTAAATTTAGTCTTTGATCCATTTTGAGTTAATTTTTGTGTATGATGTAAGGTAGGGGTCTAACATCATTGCCTGTGGATAACCAGTTTTCCTACCATTTGTTGAAGAGACTCTTCTTTTCCCATTTAATATTCTTAGCATACTTGTCGAAAATCAGTTGACCATAGATGTGAGGGTTTGTGTCTGGGCTCTCAGTTGTATTCAATTACTCTGTCTATCCTTGCAAATTTTTGTGGAGAACTGATTGTTTTGAGTACCTTAATTTGCTAACTCTGGAAATCAGATTCTCCCTCTTCAGTGATTGCTTTTGTTACTTGTTGAGGGGTGCAGCTGTCTGTTTTGTATAGTGACTTTTCTACACTATTTCTGCAAAGTCTATATTCCTTGTTGTGTATGGTTTGTGAATTGTCTGTTTCATTGTGTCTTCAGTCAGCCTATGATCTGACAGAGTTTTCTCCAGATGTCTGGATCTAAAAAAACCAAAGTTTGTACATCTCTTTAAATCTTCTAGTAGATGCTGACAGGGAAGCTGCTGAAGCTAGAGCAGTTCTTGAAACAAAGGGAAACCTCTGCTGTGGTCCGTTAGGGAACTACCAGACCATACAAAACATACAACCCCAAATTTTTGGAGGACTAGGTTCTTACTGTCTATATTACCCCATCAGCCTCTCTAGGAACTCAGGCCATGGTCCCCACAGCCGCAGTGGGGCTCAGAAATGGTGGGGGATAGTTGCTGGATTACTCACATAACTTTTTAAACAAATTTTAGCAGTCTTGTCTATCAGACAAATCCCCTGGTTGCTGTTAAGTGTCTGATCAGGTTTCAGAGTTCTGAAATCATTGATTCTGATAGACTTTTCCCCAGCTCAGTTGTTGTTTTAGAGGAGGGACTAACCCCTGGAGCTTCCTCTATGATGTTACTTATGACCTGTTTTGAATTAATGTTTGCATATGGTGTACTGTATGATTTGAAGCTCCTATTTTTCCTTCTGCATACATGGGCGTCCAGTTGTTCCAGCATCATTCATTGAAAAGACTATTCATTTTCAACTAAATTGCCTTTGTACCTTTGTCAGAAATTAGTTGTTCATATATATGTGGGTATATTTTGAGACTCTGTTCTGCTCCATAGATTATACTGTCTTGACACCAACATCACACTGTCTTAATTACTACGCTTTTATAATGTCTTAAAATCAACTAGTGTTAGCCCTTCAGTTTTGTCTTCTTTTTTGAAATGGTTTGGTTCTTCTAGGTCCTTTGCATTTGCAAGTGAGTTTTAGAAGCACCTTGTCAATTACTATCCCCCCTCCTCAAAACACCTAGCTAGGATTTTAATCGGATTACATTGAATCTACTGATCAGTTTGGAAACAACTGATACCTTCTGATCCATGGACACTGTATATCTCTTCATTTATTTGAGTTCTTAATTTCTCTGAGCAGCGTTTGGCATTTTTAAATGTCTTGTACCCCCTGTGATATTTATCCCTAAGTATTTCATTCTGAGGGGATGCTATTGTAAATATGTTTTTAAAATGCCAATTTCTAATTGTTTGCTCCTAGTATATAGAATACACCAGATTTTTGCATATCATCATAACCCACTAAATTCACTTATTCTAAGAGCTTTTTGGAGATTCTATCAGATTTTCTACATAAGTCATCATATTGTCTGTGATGGACAGTTTCACTTATTTTCCAGTCTTGATGTTTTTCTTTTTCTTGCCTTGTTGCCTGGGCAAGAATGTCTAGTACATTGTTGAATAGAAATGATAAGAGTGGTTATCATTACCTTATTTCTGGTTTTTTAGGAATAGTATTTAGTCTTTCACTTTTAAGTATAATGTTGGCTATAAGTTTCTCATAAGAATTTTTTATTGGGTTGAGAAAGTTCATATCTATGCCTGGTTTGCCAAGAGTTTGTTTTTTAATCCAGAATGGATGTTGAATTTTTGTCAAATGCATTTTCTACATCTATTAAAATGACAGTATGGCATTTCTTTTTTAGTTAATCTGGTGACTTGAATGTTGGTTGTTGGTTCCTACCTTCCTGGGAGAAATCTTACTTGGTTATAATGTACTATCCTTTTTAATATATAGATAGATTTGATTTGCTGAAGTTATGCTAAGAATGTTTGTGTTTATGCTTCTATGAGGTAATGGTTGATAATTTTCTTATAATATCTTTGTCTTGTTTTGGTACTGGAGTAATACTGACCTCATAGAATGAGTTAAGGTATATTCCCTCCTTTTTAATTTTTTTGGGGGACAGTTTGTTTAGAACTTGTAAATGTTTGATAGAATTATTCAGTTTTTTGAAGCAATTTATGTAGAACTGCTATTTTTTTCCTTCAATATTTGGTAGTTATCTCTGAGAAAGACATCTGGGCCTAGAGTTTTCTTTGAGGAAAGATATTTAACTACAAATTCAATTTCTTTACTAATTACAGGGCTATTCATGTTACCTGTTTCTTCTTGAGTGCACTTTGGTTGTTTCTGTTTTTCAAGAAATTTGTCTGGTTTTTTGAGTTGTCAGAATTTTTGGTCTAAAGGTGTTAGTACCTCTTACACTGTTGGTGGGAATGCAAGTTGGTACAGCCACTTTGGAAAACAGTGTGGAGTTTCTTCAAAAATTTAAAAATAGAGCTACCCTATGACCCAGCAATTGCACTACTGGGTATTTACCCCAAAGACACAGATGTAGTGAAAAGAAGGGCCATATGCACCCCAGTGTTCATAGCAGCAATGTCTGCAATAGCCAAACTGTGGAAAGAGCCGAGATGCCCTTCAACAGATGAATGGATAAAGAAGATGTGGTCCATATATACAATGGAATATTACTCAGCCATCAGAAAAGATAAATACCCAACTTTTACATCAACATGGATGGGACTGGAGGAGATTATGCTAAGTGAAATAAGTCAAGCAGAGAAAGTCAATTGTCATATGGTTTCACTTATTTGTGGAACATAAGGAATAACATGGAGGACATTAGGAGAAGGAAGGGAAAAATGGTGGGGGGGATTGGAGGGAGAGATGAACCATGAGAGACTATGGACCTGAGAAACACACAGGGTTTTAGAGGGGAGGGGGGAGGGGGGATTGATTAGCCCAGTGATGGGTATTAAGGAGGGCATGTACTGCATGGAGCACTGGGTGTTATACGAAAACAATGGATCGTGGATCACTACATCAAAAACTAATGATGTATTGTATGGTGACTAACATAACATAATAAAATTTAAAAAAAAAAAGGTTTATAATAGTTCATTATATGTTTTTAATATATGTAGGATCAGTAGTGATGTCACCTCTTACTCCTGATATTGGTCATTTGTGTCCTCTCTTCTTTTTCTTATTAGTTGGGCTAGAGGCATATCAGTTTTACTGATCTTCAGAAAGAAACCACCTTTGGTGTTGCTGATTTCTCTCTCTCTTTTTTTTTTTTTTGGTTGCAGAGTGTTTTATTATATGAGTATTTATTCATTCATTCTCCTATTGATTGATATTTGGCATAAGAATAATCTTAATGGGAACTGTGTAACTATGTGATGAAAATGACAGAACCTTCAGGATATGAATAAATGGACACAGGTACAATACTCCAGGATGGCAAGGTTAAAGATGTAAAGATATAAAGATGCCAGCTGTCAAAATAATTTGTAGGTTTATTGCAGTTCTACTCAAAATACCATTAGGTTTTAAAAATCATAGCAAAACTATTCAGGAGTTCATATAGGTGAATAAATATTTAAGTTGTTGTTAAAGTTCTTTTTTTTTTTTTTTTTTTAAAGATTTTGTTTATTTATTTGACAGAGATACACAGCGAGAGAGAGAACACAAGCAGGGGGAGTGGGAGAGGGAGAAGCAGGCTTCCCGCAGAGCAGGGAGCCCGATGCGGGGCTCGATCCCAGGACTCCGGGATCATGACCCGAGCCGAAGGCAGACGCTTAACGACTGAGCCACCCAGGCGCCACCAAAGTTGTTGTTAAAGTTCTGAAAAAAGAATGGGTGGAGAGAAACCTAACTATAAGATATTAAAACATAATGAATCTATAACAATTAAGAACTAGAGTGCCAGCACCAGGATAAAAAGGACCAATGGGATGATAGCCCGGAAATGGAACATGTTGGATATAAGGATTTAATATATGAGAAAGGAAACACACATCCATAGGGAAGGGAAGGATTATTTAACATATGGTGTTAGTATAACAGTAAGCAATTTGGAATAACAGAAATTTAGATTTTTAAAAATATCACATACTAAAATAAGTTCCAGATGGACTAATAATTACATAGAAACAACAAGCCAAAAACTTCAATTATATATTGATTGAACCTAAGAAGGGGAACAGTTAGAATTTGCAAAGGACATGGTTGACAGATTAGATTACATGAAAGTTTAACTTGTATATCATCCAAAAATGTAGCCAAATGAAAAAAATATAGCAGACTGGGGGAAATATTTGCAGCAAATTTCCATGGGTTAATGTTCTTATATATGAAACCCCTATGCAAATATAAAACTGGGTGCAGGACAAGATTGGACAATTAACTAAACCAAACAAAATAAAATAAAAATAAAATAAAAATTTTGTTTGGAAACCAAACAAAAATAAACAGGGAAAAACTCTTTAATGCAAATTAATCTACTGAGGACTTACCATGATCCATCCATTAAATTAGCACAACTCCCATGCAGGCCAGAGTAGGGTGCAATTAGTAGATGCATAAATTGCTGGTGGTCTTATATATAATGTTACAGCCATTTGAAAATCACTTCTGCAATGTGTCAAGATTCATAAAAATCTCCATACTTTTTGATCCAGAAATGCTACATCTGGGAATTGATCCAAAGAAAGTAATAACTACCCCCCCCTTTCAAAAAACAAACATGAGCCCAAAGATGTTCACAGAATTGTTTCAAATAATGAAAAATTAGAAACAACCTAAATAGCTAATCAAGGGAGTAATTAAAATTTTCATTATATCCCATAGATAGAGTACAATGCAATAATTAAAATATGGTAATAGAGATTATAATTGAAAAATGTCATAAGGGTGATTTTTTTGAAGTGAACTTTCAAATTGTCCATACAATTTGATATAAAAATGACTAAAAGGAAATATGTAAAAATGATAAGCAGTTATTATGAAGGGATAGTGGGTCATTCTTTTCCTGTTTTCTATGATCCAATATAATGCTAAGCTGCATGTAGAGAAGTATACCACCCAGATCAGGGGAGCTAATGGACCTGTATTATGAGAAGAACATGGGCTTTGGAGATGTTTAGATCTGAGTTCCAGTTCTGCTTCCACTTAACCTAGTATGAGGCCTTGACAGTTACATAACAACTTTGAACATCAATTTCTAAATCTGAAAAAGGAGCAGATACATTTTCTTTATTGGCGTATAGATTAACAATAGTAGATGGTAGTTGTTGATAAAAATACTCTTTTAGTCACATCACATCTGGACTAATACATCAGTTTATAAGCAATCATAAATCTCAGTGGCAAACAAGTAAGGTTTATGTCTGGCTTATGTTACTTATTAGCTGCAGATTGGCTGTGGCTGTGTTTTATGTTCTTTTCACTCTAGAATCAAGGGTGGACTGGAACGAAAAATGGTGAAACCAAAGGAGAACTCATAAAGGTCTGCCTAGAAGTGGTATACTTCCACTCACATTTCACTGGCCAAGGCTAATGTCAGTGGCACTGGAATAATCTTATTTAGAATAAATATATATATATTGTGGCAGAGTGTGTCCAGTTCTTGCTGTTGCTTTAAGGGTGTGACAACCTGAAGTATGTCCAGAGGATCAGGATGGTGAGTAATTCTGCAGTCTCCCCTGAAATACAGTGAGAAGAGTTGAAAAAGAGGGGCTTGTTAATGCTGTCTAAAATACTTGAAGAATGGCTGTCACTGGATATGGAGTATGACACTGATGGGTAGAAATTGCAGCATTATGTATTTTGACTCAGTATAAGGGAGCAAGGAGGAAAGTGGATAGAAAAGGAAATTGTTGGTTGTTTTTAATATCTTACTTCATTTATATTCTTCAAAATAACCGTATGAAGTTGTGGGTATGTGTGTGTGTTTATGTTTAAATATTGGAGGAGGAAACAGTCACAGAGTGGATAAGTACCTATGGTCATATGGCAAGTAAGTGGCAAAACCTTTTGGAATCTAGGTCTATGTGACCTCATCTCTTTCCACTAAATTTTGCTACTCTCTGTAGGGCTGCATGCTTTCTTATAATTAAACTGTTAATATCAGCCATCTTCTGCCTGACAAAGTAATGGCCACTCTTCTCTCACCTCTAAATGGATTCAAAAAAAGTGTGAGGAAAAGTTGAAAGGAAGGTTGAACTCTAAATTGGTGGTCTGCAAACTTATGTGTTAATATGCCCCTCTCAGTAAAATAATTTAGCATATATGTGTGTGTGTATATATATGTCGTATCTATTAAGCTATTATACTCTTAATCTATTAAGCTAATATTCTCTATGTTATAAAGCAAAAAATAGAAGTTACAAAAGTTAAGATTTTACATAAAATTTTAGATATTTTTATAAATTAGATTAGAGATTTCATGTAAAATCTCAACTTTTTAAAACTTACATTTAGGGTACCTGGGTGGCTCAGTCGTTAAGCGTCTGCCTTCGGCTCAGGTCATGATCCCAGAGTCCTGGGATCGAGCCCCGCATCAGACTCCCTGCTCTGTGGGAAGCCTGCTTCTCCCTCTCCCACTCCCCCTGCTTGTGTTCCCTCTCTCGCTGTGTCTTTCTCTGTCAAATAAATAAATAAAATCTTTAAAAAAAAAAAAAAAAAAAAAAACTTACATTTATAGGTAGGTAGGTACTTTTTCTTGTATCCCTGTGGATTGTCTTGTGTACCTTCTGAGATGCATACCCCCAACATTGGAAGTCATTGTTTTGGATATATTGGACTCCTTTTTCAGTATGAGGATTCTGTGATTCTGTTTGGCCTGAGTTTTCCTGAAAGGGATAATAATAGCTTAATTGCCTTTCAGAAAAGTTTTTAAGATAGTCTGTTACCTAAGACAAAACTCTTAAGTTCTTCACTGGCATTCATTGTGGAAATTAAGCCTGAAAACCACATAGATGAAAGGTGCTTTTCCAGATAAATTGTAATAACTTCATGAGCATTACAATCTAAAAAGAGTTTGTAAATAGGGGTTATTACTAAGTAATAAGCCTCATTTCTGTGTGTGGCACAAGCAACTGTCTCTTTATTTTAGTCATGTCTTCTTTATCTAAATCTGCATGTATGTGTCCAAAACGTACTGTACTCATATATTCTAAAATGAATCTGAAATTTGCCTAAAGAGAAATATGAATATTTGTACTTGGGAAATTATTTTAGCACTGTTTTAGAATGGAGCCAGAAATCTAAATTAGGCTAAGCCTACTGGATTAAAATCTTCATAGAGAGATACCCTTTAAGAAGCAAAGGAGTTATTTGCATTGTTTGAGGGAGGAAGTGATCTTCTTTTCTGCATTCTAGTCCTTGGTTATCAGTCATTTGCCGGGTTGGTACCTCACAATTAAGATAACTTTCTGGTTAGTAACTCTTTTCTTGGGGATAGATTTTTTAAGTAAAAGCCTTTCCAGTTCACAGAAAGCAGAAATGCAAATCTGGCCTTTAAAAGATGCTTCTATATTGAGATGAAATTGTAGATCAGCAGTGATCTTTTCCATTTTTTTTCTCATCGTGATACATTTGTACAGATTTTTCAGCATGACATACTGCAGCTTGGTGGTAATTGTAGAGGAAGTGTTGCTTACAAGTCAGATCAAACCCTGTTTAAACAAAGAGATGGCCAAATTCAGCTACTTTTTCTGCATGGGTTTAAGTGGCCCACAGGCCAGGATTTCCTTCATAGTAACTTTTAGTGATCCTTTTTTCTACAAAATTACCCTTGAAAGGTATAGTTTAAATAGTTTGGTATTTTTAAGTTGTCATATTCTTTTATTCGTTCAGCAATCATTCATTGCTTCTTTGTGCCAAGCACTGAGGAAACATTAGGGCTGATTTTTAAAATATGCATGTAACTGGTATAAGCCAATAGAATTACTGTTGCTCACAGCAGCATACTGTAGGAATCCCTGCTCTTACACAGACCTGTCCGTGCTTGCCTGCTCTCTTGTTTGTTTCTCTCTCCCTACGTCCCTTCTCCTCCCTCCCTTCCTCTCTTCATTCCCTTCCTTCCCCTCTTTTTGTAGCTCTTTCCTTCTTTGAGATAGTGACCACAGGCAGATTATGAAGTCAGATCATCTAAGTTTAGGAGAAACTATTTATGGTATTTACTGTGTAACACTTGCATGGTATAGTTAGGCAGGAGATGATAAAATTCGTATTTTGCCTTCAAGACCAAATGTCACCTCACCTTTGCAGATCTCCAGATGTGTATGTTTGTTACTTAGCTCAGAAACCATGTGTCTTTAAATGGGTTTATATTTTTCTACTTTAAATAAAATTAATATAAGCATGTTTTTATACAAGTGTGCTTTTTTAGATGCACACATTTATATGATTAGATAATTTTCAGTTAGTGTTTCTTTGATTATGTATTTTCTGAATTTGAATCCTGATATGGCTTTTGAAATTAGCCATTTTGGTGTCTATTTCTGTTACATTACAACTGGCACATTTCTTACTTTTCAGTGCTTTAATTGCCTTGTTATCTAAACTCTAGAATATATTCCAGTTAATTAAAGTCATGTGAATAATTGGGCTTGTTTTTTTTTTTTTTCTGGCTGTTATGATCTCTATTGATGAATTTGAAGGTAATTAAAAGTATAATTCTTTTCTTCTTTAGCATCAGACAACAGCCAGCGCTTTCGAGAAACCTGTTTTGCATTTGCATTGACACCACAACAAGTGCAGCAGATCAGTAGTTCCATGTAAGTTCTCTTCAAGTGTAACTTGCACCTTGGCCTTTGAAACCAGTAATGTCTATAATAAGTGATTTTTAAAAGCAGTGTATTGGGTGAGTATTAGTGTCATGCGAATATTAGTATTGAAAATGCTATTATAGTGTTAGTTATCTGAAGAACAGTTATATCTCTGATAATTTGAAGAACTTTAGGAGTAACAGTATCTTTGAATCAGCTTTCATGTGCATATTTTAAAAATAATTGTAGTTCCTACCCTGTCTTTTCTAGGGATATTTCTGGGACCAAATGTGACTTCACAGTGCAGGTCCAGTTAAGGTACAGTATTGTCTACAGTATATATCCAATGTTTAAAAGTTAATATTCCTTAAAGAGTCTTAAAAATTATGTAATTTTCAATAAGTATATTGAAAGTACTAGGTTTAGATGTTTGGGTGAGGGAAGACCTTCTCCTGTTATGAAATATCCTAATTTTTATACAGTTTAGATTTTAATATAGCGAGTCATGTACCATATATCTAACCACCTTTCTCCGTTTTGGTTGCCTTTAGTTGGTTGAGAAGCTCCAGCTAATGATATGTTTAAATGATATGATAGTGTGAGCTCTTTAGAACTACTCTTTTGTGAATGTGCAAAGGATGACAACCTACTGTAAATATAGAACTAGTACTTAGGTTAAGTGTCTCACAGACTACCAAAAACCAAAACAGTCTAATTTGCTTTGTCCTGTATTTTAAATCATTAATTTAAAAACTCTATTCTAGATTTCATGAGACCTCTCTTGATAGTTTTGCAAAGACGAATGGAAAATTTTCTAGCATGGATTCACAGATTCCCCTTATTCAGTTTCTTTTCTTAGCTCATTTTTTCTAAGGATATCTAAGAATTCTTTTATGTTAATATGTCTCTCTGTCTTATATAAACCATCTTATGGTACTCTTTTTACTCTTTGACTATCCCTGTAGGAACCTAACTGCTCCACACTAGTCTTGTCGCAGTAGGGATAGAAGAGGAAGTATAAGACCGATGTTTTCCTCCATAAGCTGTTTTCCCTAAAGTGGGAAGGATCAGTCAAACAGATAGCCACAATCTCACTAATTGGATCCGAAGTTGTATGTACAAATTATAAATACATTAGGAGGTCAGAAAAGAGAATAAAGCACCCGCTCAGTGCTTTAGGGAATGATGTGAAAAACTCTGAAATTGGCTTAAAAATACAGTGATGAAAACAGTGAGAAAGCAGAGGAGAGGTTGAAATCTTGATTTTATTATTTTTTTAAGTTTTATTTATTTTTAAAGATTTTATTTATTTATTTGAGAGAGAGACAGAGAAAGAAACAGAGACAGAGCATGAGCAGGGGGGAAGAGGCAGAGGGAGTGGGAGAAGCAGACTCCCTGCTGAGCAGGGAGCCTGATGCAGGGCTCCATCCCAGGACTCTGAGATCATGACCTGAGCTTAAGGCAAACTCTTAACCAGCTGAGCTGGTTAACCACCCAGGCACCCCTGAAGTCTTGATTTCAGAGTGCACTGACAAAGATGTTCCTATGTAAAAGGTACTTTATCCTCTGTTGGGGCAGAACATGATAATGACTGAGTAAATTAAAGGACTAAAGTATGATGCCTTCGTAATTATATAGTGCTGTAATTTTGCTTACTTCTGCATCAGCAGTTTTCTTTTGTTCATACTGATATGTGACATTATCGTTTGAAACTGTTTTTTAAACTGTTGCCTGGAGCCACCCATGGGGGTCTGTGCTAGGTCCCTCCCACCCCCCAACACACACTCTCTGAACCAAAGTAGTACTGCTTTGATCTATTTTGCATGTTTGACTTCTGGGTTAGTTTTCATTTGAAGAAAGAGTCCCAAGACTAAAGTAAAATTTGAAAACCATAGTTCTAGAACAAAAGATCTAGTTCCTGTCTTCAGTATTTTATATTAATATACATGCATTCTGTAACACAGCAACAGGTACGGTTCACCTTCCAAAGGAATGTTTTCTGTTTAAGATAGATCAGCCCTCTATTTCAGTGGTTTCGAGGGAATCTTGGTGGTTAAAAAATGGTTTAGCCCAAAAATGAATGAATGAATGAATGAATGAATGAACGGTTTAGCCATTTTCAATTCAAATTCATCTCCAGAACTTGATGAAAAAAGAACCATTTTGTATTAGAGTTGGTAATTGTTAGGTGGTTCTTTGCGTTTTGATAAAATGGTTATTTTTCATCCTAATCCCCTTACCCTCGTTAATAAGGTCTACAATCCCTGTGTATTATTTAAGTTGGGAGTGTATACCTATTATCCTAATTATAAGTTGTGTCTAAAGCATGAAAATAATTTGGTCAGGATTAGCGTCACTGTTTCCTCTATTAGATTCCTAGTCTGTTCTCATTTATGTACCTGTTTCCCCTCCCCACCACCATGAACTCCTTCACAGCAACTTTTTGCTATTCCTCTTTTTTCTTCTTTTCCCTTTGGTTTGTTAGGGTGCCTTAGATTTTTGCCTTTTACTTAAATGAATAGGAGTCAACTTGTCATATAAATCATTCTTTTCTGTAGCTTCAGGCAGCCAGAGTCTGTGTTTTAAATTATCACTGCATTGGAATAATTTATTAAAAACTTTGTGGCATTCTTTTACTGTTGCAGTATAAAAGATTGTCCTGTAACAGGTTTTGCTGGGGTTAGAGATGATCCTATGAGCTTTGATGTCTGTGTATTTTCATCTGTGTTGCTATGTATATTTCAAGAAAATCTTTGTAGATCAGTAATTCTTAACTCCTTTATGGGTGGGTCCCTTACCCTTTGAGAATCTGATGGAAGCTACAGATTGTTTCCCCATACAGATGAATGTATATATGTACATAGAAAATTGTCCAGCTTGTGGATCCTCCCACATACAGATTCCATAGCCGGCAGGTTAAGACCCTACACCATAGATGTTGAGGGAAGATGTTTGTGTGTGATGAATATTTCACAGAATTCAGATAGGGTTCTTTTTAACATATAACTCAAAGATGCTGTGAATGTTCTATAAAGGTGGGATGAGCTGGGATGCCTGGGTGGCTCAGGTCGTTTAAGCGTCTACCTTTGGCTCAGGTCATGATCCCAGGGTCCTGGGAACAGGTCCCGCATTGGGCTCCTTGCTCAGCGAGGAGCCTGCTTCTCCCTCTGCTTGGTGCTCCCCTTGCTTCTTCTTCTCTCTCATAAATAAATAAAATCTTAAAAAAAAAAAAAAAAAAGGTAGGATGAGCCTCAGCTGTATATTGGGAAAAGGAAGTTATTAAGATGTCTTAAATAGCAAATTAATAATTTGTTTCTTTATGTAAGCATGAACAGAGTGAGAATTTACAAATTATGTAGCTGTCCATAGTTTTCTTAAACAATTATGAGTTTCTAAAATAGTGTTTTAAATGTATGTAGATATAGTACAAATAATATTATTTTCAACACCTTCACTTCTCAGGGAATAATGGAGTACCTTGGCTTAGTGGATAGAATTTGGTCTTAGGGATGGACTTATAGCATTTTCAGTATATTCTGCTAAGAACCAAGAAATGACTATTTTATAAGCAGATAAGTTTGAGAGATACTGTGTATTATATCTCCCTCTTAGAAAGTTACAGTGCATGTTACCCTAGCTCTGAGACGGTCTGTATTAAGATAATTTAATTTTTTGATTCAGAATGTCTTTAATTTATTCCACTACAGAGCTTTTTTTTCCTCCCTAGAACATGCTTAAGCAAATGATCGGCAATATTATGAAGACAATTGTAGGTTGATAGTTGTGATCAGTGAAACTTTACATTGACAGAATTACTTATTTTCAGTTTGTGTAATGTGTGTATTCATCATGTGAAATGTCTAGCTCTAGTAGTTTTTGTTGTTAAGTTTAGCAACCTTTTAGATTAGCTATTGAACAAAAATATTGAGGTCATCCTTGAATAAAAGAAGTTAAACTTGTCCTTTATTGTTTAGGTTTTGTTTATCAGAAACCAGTTGTCCACAAGAAGATCACTTCCCACCCAATCTTTGTGTGAAAGTGAATACAAAACCTTGCAGCCTTCCGGTAAGTCCTAAAAGCTGTTTTTTAAATGCATTGGCAACATAGCTATCAAATAAGTCATGACAGCTGTTGTTAATCATAGTTTTTCATTAAGAAAACATCTTTATTTTGGATGTATATTCACGTGACTGTGTAAAACACTTGTACCAACTATGTATAATTAACAGCTGTGACATTAGCTGTGGAGACAAAGTCTAGGCCTTGGAGTTGGGTGTGGCAGTTTTAGTGTTATACTGGATTTTGAGAGACAAGAAATTGTTTCAACAAAACCTCAGCAGTACTCTTGTGAGTCTGGAAGCCTGCGGTAGAATAGGGGAAGAATGCTGTGTCTTAAACAGAGAATGAGAGTGCAGGCTGTTATTGGTCACCTTTAAAATGATCCTTATATACTTATCCAAGCTCTTTATGAATTCATCCTGATTCCTAAGTTTTAGAGATTTGTAACTTCTATCGCCAGTATTATTCTCAGGCTTACTATAATGAGACTGTAGGGTTGTTTAGAGAAATAATCTTGTAAATGTTTGCTTCTCTAATTTTTAATGAAAATATTTATATTTTCCAGTATGTAGTTTGTGGGGGCTTTTTGTTTGTTTTAGGAATGGAAGTTGAAATGATTGTGGAAATAGTAAGTGGAAATAAATGATATTTCATCCTTAGGGTTATCTTCCACCTACAAAAAATGGTGTGGAACCAAAGCGACCCAGCCGACCAATCAATATCACCTCACTTGTCCGGTTGTCCACAACAGTACCAAACACCATTGTTGTTTCTTGGACTGCAGAAATTGGAAGAGTAAGTAAATTTTTATTTCTACTAGATTTTAGTATTATAAGGAAGGGATAATCTCCATGGCTACCTGAGCTTATATGTAAATGATAATGTAAAATGAGTTGCAAAAGGATTTATTTTTGTCTCACAATGAATTTTCAACATGTTCCCATTTAAAAAATGGGATCATGCAGTATTCATTGTTTTATAACCTGATCCTTTCACTCAGCCATTTATCATGAACGTCTTTTTATGTTATTACGTGTTCATCTGCATGATTTCTAATGGCTAGGTCATATTCCAGTATGAATATGCCATAATTTAGTCTATTCCCTATTGTTGAGCAGTTAGTTGATTTATTGATTGATTGATTCATTGCTGTTTCAAAGATCATCCTAGTAGCTATGCTTTCGCAAACATATATCATAATTTCCTTAAATTCCCAGAAGTGGAATTCCTGAGTCAAAGAGCATGCAGAATTTAAAGAAATGTTGTGTACTTTGACAGATTGCCTTACCAGAAGATGTACAAATTTATTCTCTGACTTTCAGTGTTTGTGTGCCCCTTGACCCATACCCTATCAATACTTTTATCTTCTTTAAAATCTTCACCAAGTTTAGTAGGTAAATAAAGGCACCATGTTGTTTTGATTAGTGCTCCTTTTATTACTGAGATTGAACATATTTTGTTGTGATTTACATTTTAAAATTATATCCATATTTATTTCTCTATTGCTGTTTTTCTTATTCTTATTTATGAATTCTTTATATATTAAGACTTAACCTCTTTCACATGTTGCAAATATTTGTTTCCAGTTTGTTTGCCTTTTACTTTTATTTATGTGATTATTTAATATTTAGAGGACTTAAATTATTATAGAGCCAATTTTTAACCAGTTTGTGTGTGTGTGTGTGTGTGTGTGTGTGTTCTTTCCTCCTCAGTCCCCATCACACTTAAGTCTGTCTGCCCTTCCCAACCTTACATAAATATTTGTTTATATTTTCTTCTAGACTTTTGAGGTTTTTTGTTTTACCTTTAAATAATCCATCGCAAGTTCTATGTGGTGTGAAATAAAAATTTACTTTCATTTTTTCAGTAGCCAGGTGGTCTGACACCATTAACTAAATAAATGCTGATTCAGAAGCCACCATTACTATGTGTTTGACTTTTATTTATCCTATGTGTGTTTCTGAATTTTTTTATATTGTTTCTTAGTCTTGCATTCTTTTTCTGGGACAATTTCAGAATGTTTTTGATTATTTCGGTTTTATCATGTGAGCTCATGTCTATTCATTAATTCATTTGAAATTCATTGAATGCTTACTGTATGCCATGCCTTTACTGAAAACTGACAGTACCATAGCGAGAAAAGAAAGTCCTCATTCTTTTAGAGCCTGAGGTCTGGAGCCAGGTGGTCAGACACAAAAAGGTGAACATACTTAGCAGAAGGACTATGGAAGGAGAGGTGTGCGGTGATTTTAGAGTATATTAAAGGGTACTTTGAATTAGGCAGAGGTCAGGTAGGGCTTCGCTGAGGAAGTAGTGACTGAGCCAAGAGTTAAGAGAAGGGTAGAAGGAAGCAGTTTGGGTGAAAGGTTCAGAGGACACAACCTGCACAACAGCTCAGTGGCAGGGGTGAGCCTGGTTCTTTTCAGGAAACTGAGAGGGAGCCACTGGGGCTAGAGTGCAGAGAGTGGGGAAGAGCAGTGTACAGGATGAGGCTATAGAGGTAAGAAAGGGTCAGGCCATGCAGGGCCTGTGAGGTACTGTTAACGTTAAGGATATTCTCTCTCTCTCTCTCTTTTTTTTTTTTTTAATTTATTTATTTGAGAAAGAGCATGCTGGAGAGAGAGAGCACGCACGTGCACAGGCAGCGGGGAGGGACAGAGGGAGAGGGAGAAGCAGACTCCCGAGGAGCAGGGAGCCCAATACAGGGAGCCCAATGCAGGGCTTGATTCTAGGACCTGGGATCACGACCTGAGCCGGAGGCATACGCTTAACCGACTGAGCCACCCAGGCGCCCCAAGGATATTCTCTTTTTAAGCGAGAATTTTACAGTAGTATATTTCTGTTTACAAAAAGTCATTCTTCAGAGTGGTAAACAGTTTGAATGGAGGCCAGAATCATGCAGAGCAGTCACCTCTTAGGAACAAGCTATTGCTGAAGTATTAGTGGAAGAGAGCGGGTGTTAGCCTAGAGCGGTGGCAGTAGGGATGGAGAGAAGTCAGGGGTCAGTAGGACTGAGCAAGAAATTACAAGTAGGGGCGGAGAAAACCAGGAGATGTCAAGGATGACTCCTGGGTTTCTGGCTGGAGTGAGAAGGTAAATGATAATATTACCGAGATAGAGGAAACACTGAAAAAGGATTGAGTTTAGGTATGTTTTTGGTCATTTCATTGCTTTGGAGGAAGGAGTGTTGGAGAACTAGATGATGAAGAAAATCATGAGTTCAGTTTTGAAGCTTTTGAGTTTGAGATGCCTGGGAGACGTTCTAAATAGGCAATTGATACTAGACTCAGAGGGTAAGTTTGGGCTAGAGAAGAAAATGTGAGCTAAGGGTGAGGGAGGCTGTGAGGAGAGCAGAAGTGTTGGAAGAGTAATTACAGAGAGGGAGCCACATTCCCCTGCATGAATGAGATTGCTTTAAATTAGTACGTTGAGTTAGGGAGGATTAATTTATTTACAGTATTTAATATTTCCATTCCAGGAGCTGTATGTTTCTCCCTTTATTCAGAACTTTTATGTTCCTCCGTCATTTAATAGGTTTTTTCTTACAGATCTTCCATATTTTTTATTAATTCCTATATTGTTTATTGTTATAGTTGCTGTTGTTAAGTAGATCTTTTTTCTATTATATTTTCTAAAGACTTTATTTATTGTTGGTTTATTTAAAAGCTAGTTATTGTTGAATATTTACTTAATACTTGCATTCATATATTGGTTCCAACAGCTTTTTAATTGGTTTCTTGGTTTTTCCAGGTGGGCAGTTCTGAGTTTGAAAAGATGTATCGTTATACAAATAATGATAATCCTAGTACTTATGTCATAATTTCTTGTTTTCTGTTGTGCTGGCTAGAACCTGCAGAACAATGTTAAATAATGGGAGTGCTAGTGGACATGCTCAACTGTTTCTTACGAAAATGAGAATACTACTAGTACAAATAATGATGTAATTAATTTTTGACAGAACTTAATTGCATCAACAGTATACTCCTGTATTGCTCTTTTACTGGATATCTTTGTGAGACATGGATTTTGAATTTTATCAGAATCCTTTTTGACACCTATCAAGATTATATTTTTTTCCTTTGCTTAATTAAATATATCACCGTTAGGTTTTTGAAATCCTTTTAAATGTTTTACTTCTAGTGTACTTTGGGGGTTCGCCTTTGTCTCCCTTTTTGAAGAGGATATTGAAAAATGTTTTTTGTTTTGTATTGGGTTTTTTGCCTGTGGGTGTGAAACGTATAGCCTACCAGGGTGTTTACAATGAACTATGAAAGAAGTCCCAAACTTCGGCAGAGGAGGGAAATGTGGTGCTGATACAAAGCATTAGAGAAGAGAGGAAAGCCTTTCAAACCTCAGAAAGAAGACAGTATGTTCAGTGATTTGAAAGTGGTCTACTAGGTAAGATCTTTGTATAGACCACAGTCTACAAGTTAGAGACCTTCTTTTTGAAGTAAAACATTGAAAGAAAATTTTCTTTACCAAAGCCCAGAAGATAACTTATTATAATGTTTTTCTGTCACTAGTTTTAATTCAACTTGTAAGGATACTCTATTCATTTGCATAGGATCTCTTACTGTTTTGGGGATTATTAGTTACTACGGAGAAGTGTTAAAAATACATCTGCAAAGGAAATAGCAGAGTTAGTGTTAGCTAAAGCTAAGGTGGTAATCATATTACAATATATAAATGTGTCAAATGAACATGTTGTACACCTTAAACATACACAGTGTTATATGTCAATTATATCTCAATTTTAAAAAGACAATAGATATATATATATATTTTTTTAAAGAAGAGCCAATGTAGTGCTTGAAGGAAATAAGTGAACTGTATTGTAACTTCTTATCCTACCTCAGGGTAATCACTGCATTTAGCATTTATTAAACTCTCATTGTTTATAGAAAAGTTATTTAGGTACTGGTATAAAGGACCCTTCATGAGTAGATTATATCTTAATATGGAGAAAATGTCCTTTGAACTTGATAGACAATTTTGAAGACTTTTGAGAAGGCATTTGACAAAAATATCAGTGTAATGCAGTATTTATGAGTAGTTGGAATTAAGTAGCACTTTGAAGGGTTAGCAGAAACAGTATATTATCTACCTAGACGAGATAGCTTGCCACTGTGAAGGTTTGGGGTTTTATGCTGCTGAATCTCTTTCAAGTGATACAAAATTGAATTCCATATTATCAGTACAAGTGGCATTTGTTAATACCTGACATTCTTTTTGCTGCTGCTGCTGCTGCTTTTTTTAAAATTTGGTTACATGTTTCAACTAGAGTGAACATACCTTTTCACTGAACTTGTAGTTGTGGTTTCTGCTTGATCTCTCCTTAAAAAATTATAAAAAGCCTCAGGGGGATTTCTAGTACTGAAGATTCAAGCTGTCAGTACATAATTTCACAGTGTTAATTAGCATTTCTCCGGTTTCTGTCATACTCGAAATATTAATCAAATAAATAATAAAGGTGAATAAGGTTTTTTTCCCCCAGAGGAAGCCTTTTAGTTTTATTTTAGATTGGTGTGTTGTATGCTGTAAAGTTTAGGCAAGTTTTAAGGTTCCTTGTAAATTAGCTTTTTTGACACTTCATTTTTTCCCCATAAAATATGTAACATATGAACATGGATAGGTTTCTGAACTCTAAGTGAAAATTTGGCCTTCCGGAGGATACTGAGGATATTTCCTCTTGTTGTCAGAAGGGGAATGCATATTTGAAAAGTCTGAAAGTTGGTTGGGAGGGTCAAAGCAAACAAGGTGTGTTATTGCAAGAACTGTTGAGAACTCCACTAGCCTTGGTCATTAAGTCCACTGTCCTGACAGCTCTGTTCTTTCTTCCTGGGTTCTAGTGCCAGCTCTGTCACCAAGCAGATGCATGATCATGAGCAGATGACATATCTTTTTGTGCCTCCTTTTAATGAACTCTTTACTTAGAAAAATACTTATCCTACCTGTCTCGTATAGGCCTTCTGCGAGGTTTAAATTAAGTAGATAATATATGTTAAGAGTGCTTCAGAAATTGTATGTGGCTGTAAGCTAGAAGGTGGCAGTAAGTATTCTTCCTTTTGCTTCTTTCCAAATCTCTTGATCTTCTTCTTGATCCCAACACCAAATGGAAAGTGGCCCTTCTCATTTAGAGATCTCTCCTCCCCTTAATAAGCCTCAGCCCTCTTTTCTTCCTCTTATCCAGTCATGTACCCTTCACTCCGCGTTGGCTTTATTGATTAACTGTTTTCTTTGTTCCCTTCTCCTGCTACCATCTTCTCTACCAGTCCTCTGCTGGTAATGGATATTCATCTATTCATTTGCCAAACTAGCAGCTTCTCTTTGAAAATCTTTAGTATTCCCTTTGTGATAATGGCCCACGTAGGGTCTTTCAAAACTAGTTAGAGCTATAAAGAGAGATTCGATGGTATAGATTAGGAAGCCAATCTAATTTGTAATTTTTAAATAGCTACTATTTTAGACCTGTTACCTACTAAATGTGGTTTATGGTGATTTTGACATCTTACTGGCCTTGGTTTATATTTCAGTTTTAACAGTGGTTTTTTTTTTATAGAGGTGCCTCAAATTGATTAGCTTCGAGCATAGGTAGTCAGGTAATATAGAAGCATGACAGACCTGGCTTTATTGCTTGAAAGTTGCAAAATTCTTTTACTTCTCTATACTTCCCTTTCCTCGTCCATAAAAGTAGGTTTATGACCACCTCAGCAGCTTTTTGGTTAGGACTAAATTAATTCCTGTTCATGAAAACACCTGATAGTGCCTGGCCACACAGTAGGTGTTTTAACAAGTGTTAGTTTTCTTTCCCTATCATTGTGGGATTAAAATAGATGTACTATTTACTTACGTATGTTGTTTTTCTACATCTTTTTTTTTTTTTTTCCAGAACTATTCCATGGCAGTGTATCTTGTAAAACAGTTGTCCTCAACAGTTCTTCTTCAGAGGTTACGAGCAAAGGGAATAAGGAATCCGGATCATTCTAGAGCTTTAAGTACGTATGATAAACTTATTTCATTTATGCAGCTGAACTATTTTGGTAAAGGTTAGAGTAGTATATTTTCAACGAAAGAAATTTCTTTTCACTAGAGCTTGTTATAGAGGATTCAAAACACTGAAAGCTTGTTTTCTGAATAAAGTAAATCAAGACTTAGAAGTAGTTTTAATATCTTTGTTATGACCTATATTTTATAATCTCTATTTTACTGACCTTAAAAGTAACTTTAGAAAGCCAGTAAATGAATATGGAAGAATATTTTACTGTAACTTCATAAAATAAATGTTTATGGAATTCTAGGAGACAGGAAGGAAATCTTGGCATGTATTTCATGAGAATTATTTTGTATTTAAGGTTTATCCAGGAGAAATGTGCAGGGTATGTGATGACTATATCCCTGAATTAATAAAGTAAAAAGATAGTGGGATGGTAAAAATAATAACGAAGCAGGTTTTGTTAATCAGTTATGTAGGCCTTGGACAAGTCACTCTTCTTCTCTGAGTTTCATGTTCCTCATCTGTAATAAGAGGTTGTTACTACGTGATTTCTAAAGCTCCTCCAAAGTCTGGGCTCATAGTTATGAATAACTAGATGGTTCGTAGAGTTGTGTAGAATTTGAGATGCAGCAAGGTCTACAAATTGACCGTTCTAGCCTCAGTTTTTGAGGATGAAGGCCAGAGGTTGGCAGCCTTTCCCAGGAGGAGAAGTAAGTTCTTCTTTTGTTCTCTTCTTTGTGAGAGATAGATTCTTTATGGATGGATGAATTCAGAGATGGGGCTGGACACAGGGAACAAAACTTTTACAGGCAGGGATTAGATAGCTCCTCTTTAAGGGTTCTTGATATGAGTTGATTAATGAAACCCACTCTCAGATTTAGTTAGGCACACTCTGGTGAAAAGAACTAAAGTAGTAAGGCCAGCTTTCCTCTCACTTTCCTCTGTATAGCTTTTATCTTTTTTTGCTAACCTGTTTCTGTGCCAGAGTAAAAGATCCCACTACTTCTGAATAGCAGTATGCCCTCAGTAGTTCATTAAAGGACTTTTCTGCATTAAAAGAACCCTTTTTAAAATGCAAATAATCCTTAGTCAAGAGGAGCACACTTTTGGCTAATGCCTCTGTAGGCATTCCTCAAAAGACAGTGGAGAGCTAGAATGACAGCACTGGTTTGGGGTCTAGGGGAGAGGAAGCACCAGTTGGCAGGGACAAAGAAGAACAGAGACAGACATCTGCTTTGTAGCACCATCTGGAGGGAGAGTAGGAAGGTGAGCCAGGATTATTTTATTTTCTGGAAGGAACGACTGTTAGTCACTATTAAGCAGCAACAACTTCTTAATTCAGCGGCTATTTATTTCATCTCTGATACAATGCTGGAAGTGGAGAGTAGTTGCAGAGTGAGTGGGATTTTTGTGACAGTTTATATCTTATCTTACTTGCCTGGAGAACCAATAAAACATTAATTAGGATCCTACTAGTAAGATATTCGTTGTAATTGACCAAAGAACAGATTGTTTGCCTTTATACTATCCATAAAGAAATAACTTTCTGAATAAATTAATTGTGTAATTAAAAGAGTGTATAAAACAACTTGACAGAAGAAAATGTTGACAGGTTTCTCCAGATTTTTGAAAAATCAAATGGCCTAAAAATATATTCATTGTAAGTCATTCTTAATCTTATCAGTAAATCTGCTGGCAGAGTTGTATTCATCAAATCAGGCACTATTATGTTCTTGAAAGAATAAACTTAGTAATATTGAGACTTTTCACAGAGACATCTACTCTGATTCATTTGATTTAGTAGATTTAGTAGATTTTTGTCTTGTGGTTTCCACCTTTGTGTAGAGTTGTCTCCTCTATCGCAAAGGCAGCCCTTGACTAATTTTTGGTCACGTTCCTGTCTCCTCTCCTTCTTCCCTGCAGCAGTCACTTTAAACCTTGGCCATAGTTTACTCAGACACTACTCCCCCTCTCGCAGCACACTGCCACTGCAAGAAAATTGGGGCTACAAGAGGTGAATTCCCTCAAATGTCCATTTCTTCCTTAATCTTAGTGCTGCCCTAACTGCTTTTCAGCTTATCTACACTTGTACCTATCCTTACTTATTCTCTTCAGTCTTAGGAGGAAATGTCCCTTTTTCTGCTCAAAGTTAATCTTGTATTCATTTATTCTTCTCATTCAAGAAATTATATTAAGAGTCTACAGTGTTCCAGGCACAGGAGAATATAGCATTAAACAAGACACACACCATCTCTGCATCCCTTAGAAGTTTGTAGTCTGGTGGGAAAGACAGAATTAAGTGACTGAACGAGTCATTAATGAATTACAGTTGTGACATGTGCCTTAAAGAAAAAAGACAGGGAACTCTGGAGGTAATAACAGAAGAACGTAGTCTTCTCTGGTGCTGTGATGTTTAAGATAAGATTATAAGGGTGAGGAGGAGTTAAGCCCCAAGATGAGAGGGGAATATGCCAAGAGACGAGGACAGTGGAGCTAGAGAAAAGAGAACAAAGGAGGACAGTGGCCAGAGAGATAGCCATGGGGTGAGTTCATACAGATGACATAAAGGTAGATGATAGAAAACCCTGAAAAGATTTTTAAGCAGTGACATCATCAGATTTGGGTAATAAGAAGGTTGCTCTGAAGACTGAATTGAGGAGAGGCTGGACTGATAAGATGAGGCCACTGA
Organism: Phoca vitulina; assembly: GCF_004348235.1. Classification (NCBI taxonomy): domain Eukaryota; kingdom Metazoa; phylum Chordata; class Mammalia; order Carnivora; family Phocidae; genus Phoca; species Phoca vitulina. Next base: position 33,604,689 of record NW_022589723.1, read on the forward strand.
GGAACCTGTTGTCCAGGTAAGAGGTGATGGTGTCTTAAACATAGGTAATGGTGATGGACATAGAAGTTGATGGCTCGAGAACTGTTGAAGGGTAGCTGTGGTGGCAGATTACATGTGGGGAGTGAAGGAAAAGGAGAAGTCTAGGAGGAGTTACATGGTAGGGCCATTTACTGAAATGGAGAACAGTGTAGAAAAGATTGAGGTAACGGAGGAAAGATCAGAGTGTATGCTTACACTAGTATTTGAGATGTCTGTGAGACATCCAGGTGGAGATGCTCAGAAGCAGTGTTATGAGACCTCACTCCCTCATTTATCTGCTCTCTGTCCCTCTATAAACTCTTCCTGTCAGCCTTACCTGTCAGGTCTTTTTCATCCTTTAAAAAATACATAAACAGGCTATTGTCTACTCTAGATAGAGCTCTGTGTTCCTCCGGTTGTCCTCATCCTACTTTCTTCAAAGAGTGGTCTACACTTGCTGTCCACCTCCTCATTGCAAGCCATGTGCTCTTTTAACTCCCATCGTTCCACTGATGTCACTACTGACAGTCTGATTGCCAAATTTAAACTTTCTTTCCAGTTTTCATCTTAGATATTTTTGCTGCATTTCCTACCAACCTCTTTCTCCTTGAAAGACTCTTCTCTATTTTTTCTCAGTTACTTGCCTTCAGTGGATTCTCTTAAGGGAAGCATCCTAAATGTTTGTTTTCCCTGGGGTGTCATCCCTGGTCCATTTTCTGCATACTTTACCTAGAGATAATCACATCTAGTCTTACGGTTTAAATGAGCACCAGCTCCCAAATACCTTCCTCTCAGACCTTCCCCTGAGTTTCAAATACAGATATGTATAGCTGGCTAACTGCCTTCACCAAAACATTCCACTGGTTCCTCAGATTCAGTTATTTAAAACCAAACTCACCAAATCCTATCAAACTTCCACCCTAAATATTTCTCAAATCCGTCTTCTCTTTCTCTCTCCCTACCATCGCTGCCCTCGTTTAAGCTCTCATATTCTGTCTTTGTTTAAAAAACCTATTCTTAAGTAATCTATCCCTCTTTGTTCTTGGCCTCTCTTCATCTCTCTCTCCTGGTAGCAACCTAAGTGATTAATGCAGATCTAATCTTACCATTCCCTTGCAATCCATAGCTTCTTAACGTCGTGAAGTAAAAACTCCCAACTTTGTTAGCATGACAGATGTAGCTTTCCATGAAGTGGCACCTGCTTACTGCTTCCCAGGGTCATCTGTATTCACTCTTATTCTTATACGTTATATTCCATAAATACTGAATTCTTTTCTTTTATGCACTGCTCTGCCAGTATTGTTCTCTGTGCCTCCGAACTTCCCTCTTCTTTGCCTGACTCCAGTTATCCTTCATACTTCACTTTTTCCAGGAGGCATCTCAGAACCCCGGAGTGGGCGAGTTGACTTTGAGCTAGGTCCTTGAACACATTTGCATTAGAGCACATTACAGATGATCCCACTGAGCATCTTTACTCTCTACTAGACTCTGAGTTCCTCTGGACAGGAATTTAATCTTACTTATCTTTGAATTCCTAGTGCACAGTTCCTGGCGCATAGCAGATCCTCAGATTTTTGTTGAGGTAAACTGATTAAAAGAAAGGTAGAATAAAAATCCGGTCTCTGTGCCTGTTTCCTTGCCTATAAAATGAAGTATTGGCCTTAATATGTTCAGGTGTTTACAGCCTTAAAGTTCTAAAAGGATGACTATAAAATAATCTGATATTAAGGAATGATAGAAATAATTAAACAAACAAACAAAAAACCCAGCCCTAAAGCAGCAGAAATAGAGAAATCTGTGATGATGGAAATTTTGTACATTTGCAGTGTCCTGTGTGGTAGCTACCAGCAACATGTGGCTCTTGAGCTCTGAAATGTGGCCAGTGCAACTGAGGAACTGAATTTTAAATTATATTTAATTTAAATTTAAATATAGCTAAGTGTGACTGACTAGTGGCTAACTCTCATAGGTCATGACAACAGAGATTTTTAAAAAGATTAAATGTGGCTCGCTATAACTTCATTATAGGTCAAATAATAAAATACTGTTAACCACTGCACTCACAGTGACACAGGAAAACTTTAATTCCCGGAAGACTTCCCACACGTTGGTTGATGTTGCAGGGTAAATATTATGACTTGTCTTTATTTTTTACTCCCTTGCCCACACATTATAAGGATTTGCTTATTTTATTTTTCCTCACTTTCTTGTGATTAAATTTAACATGGTGATTCTCCCCCCTTTCTCTTCTTTCTTTTGGTTATGTTTTTTGAAGTATAGTTTATAAAAGTAAAAATTCACCTTTTTAATTCTACAGATTGATGAATTTTACAGGTGCATGGAATCATGAACCACAGCCACAATCAAAATATAGAACATCCTTCATCCCAGAAAGTTCCCCTGTGGCCTCTTGCAGTTCATTTCATCCCCTTATTCCCCGTTCCTATAACCATTGGTGTGATTTCTGTCTCCATAGTTTTGTCTTTTCTAAAATGTCAGATATTTGAAGTCCTGCAGCCTGTAGCTTTTTATGTTTGGCTTCTTTAACTTAGTAAATGCTTTTGAGGCTCATCCATGTAGTTTGTTCTTTATTACTGAGTAGTATTCCATTTATCTGTACCATCATTTGTTTATCCATTTATCATTCAGTGGACAGTTAGGTTGTTTCCAGTTTTGCATTATCACAAGTAAAGCTGCTAGAATATTTACATTTTGCCTATGGATATTCCAGTTTTGTAGACGTATGTTTTTGTTTCTCTTGGGTAAATATTTAGGACTCAGATAGCTGGGTCACATGAAATGTGTATGGAAAACAGATTGGCAGTTTCTTATAAAATGTATATGCCATTTGTGTATTCCTACCAATGATGTATGTGATTTCGAGTTTTTCTCCATCATCACTAGTGCTTGGTATTGTCAGGCTGCTTTGATTTTTGGCTATTCTGGTCAGTGTTTAGTAGTATCTCATTATGGTTTTAATTTGCATTTTCCTAATGACTAATGATGTCACGTGCTTATTTGGTATCCTTATAGCTTCTTTGATGCAGTGTCTGTTCAAATCTTAAGAACCACAGGAGGTTTGAGCTAAAAAGATTTAGAGATTATCTGGTGTGGGTTCTTATTTTGCTAGAAGCAAAATTAAGCTCAGAGAGGAGGATTGACTTGTCTAAGATAGCTTAATTAGTTTATGGACAAATAAATATAAAACTCAGTTGTATGGGGAAAAAGCAATTGAACTTTTTTTCTTTTCATAATTTGAAAATAGAATTAATATATTTTCATAATTTAAAAATAGAACTAATAGAAAAATAGAATTAATGTATTAACATATAAAATATGGTAATATATTTTATTATCTGAGCTTTGGAAAAATTTATAAAATAATATTGGCATAAAAATATTGGTCATAATTTAAAAGAAAGAAAAACTTCATTCAGTTTCTTAGAGTTATAAAAGGAAAAGGTTCTGCCATTAGTTGAGTATGTCAGCTTACTATAGAAATTTCCTTTATGTTACTGCAATGCAGTTTTTGTTCCATGGATGAGAAATAGGGAACTTACAGGAAATATAGTCAGTCTATAGATATGTGGTTGTTTTTCTTCTTTTGCCTATGATAGAAATTATAAACCATGTAATTGTTTTTATTTTTCCATCCAGTTAATTGGAAATAATTAAACATTATTTTTGAGGTTTTTTTAAGCTTCCTCATTTTAAGTTCCTTGTTCTTTTTCTTATGTTGCATCACTGATGTATCTTTAATAAACATGCTCTGTTTGTTTGTTCTCTCTTCAATGAATGTCAGTTAAAGAGAAATTGACCGCGGATCCAGACAGTGAAATAGCTACAACCAGCCTAAGGGTTTCTCTACTATGTCCAGTAAGTGTTAACTAATACTTGCTTTCCAGAAGATTCAACATACATTTTTCTCCTTTTATGAAGTATTTCCAGTATTTGCAAAATGATGTTTACTTTTGAAATATGCCCACCTTTGTCACAGTTTCTGAAAAGTAGAAAGACATTATTATTTAGTCATAGGATTTGGAATCTAACCAAAATTTTAAGTCTGTAAAAATTTTCTACTCTTAGTAAACTGTGTTTAAATATTGCTTGTGATTAATGATTCTCTCTCAGACTCAAGTGTAAAGTCTTCAGATAAGGAATGGGCATTATCTTGGTATATTTATTAAAATTGTATTTTAAAAAATAGTATCATTTTGAATAGAAATCTAGCCATGATTTACCCATACATTCAATTTAACCATTTTGCCAACAATGACTACATTGTAAGACTCCACCAATGAAAAACTGTTCTATTTAGCCTGAATAACTGAATTGGTTATGCATATAAAAATAACCTAGATATATTTTTAAACCAGAAAATGAGGTCAAAATCAATCATTTGTACAAAATGGATATAAGGTCCAAAACATACCAGATGATTAAACTTGTAGCGAAAAAGTTTCCCCCCAAAACGTGTTAAGATCTGTTTCTTAACCAGTTTGATGTTAGGTCCACCAGTTGTAGGAGTGGTAATTGAATGTGGCTTTCATACAGAAATATGTGAAAACCTAGGAGTAAATTACTTTGACATTTTAATTACCTTTTGTTCTATAATTAATCAAATTAATCATATCTAAATTGGGGAGAAAGTATGAAGAATAAGAGGACACAGCTGTTTCCTGATTTGCCTGGATTGTTGAAAGCTTTTAATATTGAAATCCTACTAATCTAAGATGAAGATGAAGTTATTGTATTCTTAAACAAATAATTTAAACAGAAACTAAATTTTATTTGTCCTACATCTTAGTCTTTTGTAATTTATAAAATCTCAAACAAAAGATGAAAAAGTCATTAGCTCATGAATTAGTTTATAATACTGTATTTGATGTAGCTCTTAAAAAACTTTTTTGTTGAGCGCCTGGGTGGCTCAGATGGTTAAGCGTCTGCCTTCGGCTCAGGTCATGATCCTGGGGTCCTGGGATCAAGTCCCACATCTGGCTCCTAGCTCAGCAGGAAGCCTGCTTCTCCCCTCTCCCTCCCACTCCCCCTCCTTGTGCTCCCTCTCTCGCTGTCTCTCTCTCTGTCAAATAAATAAATAAAATCTTAAAAAAAAAAAAACAGAAAACTTTTTTGTTTTATAATACTGCTAAGGGAACCCCTGTTCATTATTAGGCTTTTGTAAAATTATAGAAATACAGTGGAGTTAATAAAACCCCCAAATCCTATCACTTTGTATATATCCTTCTATCTTTTTATTCCTTACAATAAATCTTTTTCTTAGGGAAAATATTTGGTTCCAGTCTTTTTAATGTTGTTATTAAAATTCTTTCCCAAATATATGATGCAATCATTGACAGAACTGAAAGGAGAAATAGGAAGCAAAATAATAGTAGAAGACTTCATACCCCACTTTCAGTTATGAATAGAATAACCAGACAGAAAGTCACTGAAGAAGCAGAGGATTTAAACACTATAGACCAATTGGACCTTTCAATATATATAATACCCCACCCAGCAACAGCAGATTACACATTCTTCTCAAGTGCACATGGAACATTCTTCAGTATAGACCATGTGTTAGACCATAAAACAAGCCTTAACAAGTTTAAGTCATACAAAGTATCTTCTTTGACCAAAGTGGGATGAAACTAGAAATTAACAGCAGAAGGAAAACAGGAAAGTCCACAAATCGGTGGAAATTAAACAACACACTCTTAAACAGCCAAAGAAGTTGTCACAGGGAATTTAGAAAATATCTGGAGACAAATGAAAATACAATACTCCAAAACTTACGGGATGCAGCAAAAGCAGTAGGAAGAGGGATGTTTATAGCCGTTAATACTTACATTAAAAAAGAAGTAAGATCTCAAATCAACTATCTTAACATTAAGCCTCAAGATGCTAGAAAAACAAACTAAACCCAAAGTCAGCAGAAGGAAGGAAATAACAAAGATTAACACAGAGATAAATGAAACAGAGAGTAGAAAAACAATAGAAAAAAAAAAAAACGAGACCAAGTTTCATTGGTTTTGGTTTTTCAAAAAGATCAACAAGATTGACAAACCCTTAGCTGGACTAAGAAAAAAAGAGGGGGGACTCCAATAGCCAAAATTAGAAATGAAAGAGAAGGGGCGCCTGGGTGGCTCAGATGGTTAAGCATCTGCCTTCGGCTCAGGTCATGGTCCCAGGGTCCTGGGATCGAGTCCCGCATCAGGCTCCCTGCTCCTTGGGAGCCTGCTTCTCCCTCTGCTTCTCTCTCTGTCTCTCTCTCTCTCTGTCTCTCAAGAATAAATAAATAAAATCTTAAAAAAAAAAAAAAAAGAAATGAAAGAGAAGATAACTACAACTGATGAACTGATACAACAGAAATAAAAAGGATTATAAGATACTACTATGAACAATTATGTGTCAACAAACTGGATAACTTAAAAGAAATAAATTCCTAGAAACATAACAACCTACCAAGACTGGATCATGAAGAAATAAGAAATCTGAACAAACCTATATCTAGTGAGGAAATTGAAGCACCAATCAAAGATCTCCCAACAAAGAAAAACCCAGCACCCCATGGCTTCACCAGAGCATCCTCCATAATGTTTAAATAAAGTACATTTAACACCAAGTCATTTTCAAACTCTTCCAGAGAATTGAAGAGCAGGGAATACGCTCATACTCATTCTCTGAAGCTAGTATTACCCTGATCCCCAGACTAGACAAAACCAAACCACTAAAAAAAAAAAAATCACACCATGACCAAGTGGGATTTGTAGCTGGAATGTAAAGATGGTTCCGCATACAAAAAGTCAATCAATGTGGGACGGCTGGGTGACTCACTTGGTTAAGCATCTGCGTTGGGCTCAGGTCATGATCTCCAGGTCCTGGGGTCGAGCCCCACATCAAGCTCCCTGCTCAGCAGGTGGTCTGCTTCTCCCTCTCCCTGTGTCCCTTCCTACTGTTCACACACACTCTCTCTCTCAAGTAAAATGTTTTTTAAAAAAATCAATGTAATATACCACATTAACAAAATGAAGGACAAAAACCACATGAGTATCTCAGTGGATTCAGAAAAAGCATTTTGCAAAGTTCAGTACTCTTTCATCATAAAAACAACTAATAGGAATAGAAAGAAGCTTCTGCAACATAATAAAAGCCATATATAAAAAGCCGACAGCATGATACTCAACAAGATAAGAATGCCCACCCTCATCACTGCTATTCAACACAGTCCCAGAAATTCTGGCCAGAGCAATTACACAAGAAAAAGAAATAAGACATACAAATTGGAAAGGAAGTAAAATGATCTCTGTTCATAGATGTCATGATTTTTTATGTAGAAAACCCTAAAGATTCCACAAAAAAAACAGTGTTACAGGATACAAAATAAAGATACAAATTTAGTTGTGTTTTTAAACACTAACAATAAACAGTCCAGAATGGAAATTAAGAAAACAGTCCTATTTACAATAGCATCAAAAATAATAAATTACTCAGGAATAACCTTAGCCAAGGAAACAAAAGATTTGTACACTGAAAATTATAAAATATTGCTGAAAGAAATTAAAGACATAAATAAATGGAAAGATATCCCAGGTTCATGGATTGGGAGGCTGATTATTGTTAAAGTATCTATACTACCCAAAGTGATTTACAGATTCAGTGTAATCCCTATCAAAATCCCAGTGGCATTTTTTTGCAGAAATAGAAAAAAAAAGTCCTAAAATTCCTGTAGAATTTCAAAAGACTCCATAGAGCCAAAAACAGTATTTTAAAGAGTACAAGTTTGAGCACTCACATTCCCTGATACCAGAACATACTACGCAGCAACTGTAATTAAGATGGTTTGGTAAGGACATGAAGATAGATAATGTAGACTAATGGAACAGAAGAGAGAACCTAGAAATAAACTCTTGCATTTATGTGCCAAGTTGATCTTTCAACAAGAGTTCCAAGACTACACAAGGGGGAAAAGACAGTCTCTTCAACAAAGGGCGTTGAGAAAACTAGATACTCACATGCAAAGTAAGGAAGTTGGGCCCTTTCTTTATACCACATGCAAAAAAGAACTCAAAATGAATTAAAGACCTAAAACATAAGACCTTAAATTTTTAAACTCCTAGAAGAAAATGTAGGGGGATAGCTTCATTGAATTTTACAATGATTTCTTGGACATAACACCAAAAGCATAGGCAACAAAAGCAAAAATAGACAAATGGACTACACCAAACTTAAAAACTTCTGCATGTCAAAAAAAAAAAATGAGAGTGAAAAGACAACCTATGGCATGGGAGCAGATCATGTATCTGATAAGGGATTAACAATATAAGAAACTTCTCCAACTCAACAACAACAGTAATAACCTGATTAAAAAATGGGCAAAGGACTTGAATAGACATTTTTCCAAAGAAGATTCACAAGTGGCCAACAACCATGGAAGGATGTTCTACATCACTAATCACTAAGGAAATGCAAATAAAGCCACATGGGTTATCACTTCATACCCGTCAGGATGGCCACTATCAAAAGAACAAAAGATACCAAGTGTTGGTGAGGATGCATTGACACTGGAACCCTTATGCCCTTTTGGCGGGAATATAAAATGCTGCAGCCATTGTGGAAAACAGTGTGCAAGTTTCTCCAAAAAAGTAAAAATAGGTTTACCATATGATTAAGCAATTCCTCTTCTGGGTGTATATCCAAAAGAATTCAAAGCAGGATCTCAAAGAGAAAATTTGCACAGCCATGTTCATTACAACATTCACAATAGCCAAGAGGTAGAAATAACCCAAATGTGTATTGGGCGATGAATGGATAAAGAAAATGTGGTAAATACATACAGTGGAATACGATGAGCCATTTAAAAAGAAAACCCTGTCATATGCCACAACATGGATGAACCTCTAAATCATTCTGATGAGCAAATAAGCCAGTCACAAAAACATAAACACTATGATTCCACTCATAAGAAGTGTCTAAAGCAGGGACGCCTGAGTGGCTCAGTCGGTTAAGCTTCTGCCTTCAGCTCAGGTCATGATCCCAGGGTCCTGGAATCGAGTCCCATGTCGGGCTCCCTGCTCAGCGGGGAGCCTGCTTCTCCCTCTTCCTCTACTGCTTCCCCTGCTTGTGCTCTCTTTCTGATAAATAAATAGATTAAATTTAAAAAAAAAAGTGTAGGAGTCAAAATCATAGAAACAGAAAATAAAAGGTGGTTACCAAGGACTGAGGGGAGGAGGAATTAGTGTTAGTGGGTATCAGGTTTCAGTGTTACAAGATGAAAAAGCTTGAGAAATCTCTTACACAATAATGTGAATATACTTAACACTACTGAATTGCATGCTTAAAAATGGTTAAGGTGGTAAATTTAATGTTACATGTTTTTTACCACAATTAAAAATATAGGCCGCAGAGTCATGGGGTGGGTTCTTAAGTAACCAGATGAATTTTTTTTTTTAAGATTTTATTTGTTTGTTTTTGAGAGAGAGAGAGAGAGAGGGAGAGAGAGAGAGAGAGCACGAGCGTGTGAGAGCAGGAGCAGCAGGGAGGGGCAGAGGGAGAAGCAGACTCCCCGCTGAGCAGGGAGCCCGATGCAGGACTCCATCCCAGGACCCTGGGATCAAGACCTGAGCTGAAGGCAAACGCTTAACCCACTGAGCCACCCAGGCACCCACCAGATAAATGTTGTAACAGATTATGGTGTAAAGGAAGCTGGCATTTTTTTAACATTTAGGAAAATAGCTCACAGACCAAGTAAGTGGAAGGTAGGAAGAAGACAAAGATTTAAAAAAAAAAAAAAAAGATAATGTATTTATTCTACCCTCCTTCCCCGCCAAGCCCCTATTTGTGTATTTTCCTCCCCCATGATTTCTTGCCATCCCATTCCATTATAAAATACTAGTTCAGAGACTATGAGAAATTTAGAAAAGTACAGAAGCTTCATTTTCCATAATCACTGGAAGAAGTCTTGTTTTTCTTCAATCTCCTTTAAAAAAAATGTTTACAGTTCTAATATATGTGATGTTTATATCATTAGATGAAGCATTTATTCATATAGATAAGCACTGTAACATAAATCTTGACGTTTTTACTTCTAGAACTAGTTTTGAATTTTATAGTTAAGGTGATCTTTATCTTAGAAAATGTTAATCATTTTTTGCCTCTCACACCTCTTAATTTAGTGGGCCATCTTTAATGTTTCTTACCATATCTCCCGTTTCCTCCCTTTTTAGTTGCAGCAGCTTTAGCAGTTCATTTTAAATTGACATCTGCTTTTAAAATTCAGATTATAGAAAAACTCTCTCTCTCTCTCTCTCTCTCTCTATATATATATATAATCTATAATTATAATACTTTTATAGATTTCTATTTGGCTAAAGGGAAAATCCCTTTACAATTATTCTGGAACATCAAGGCAATATATTTTAGGTATTTTTTTATTCTAAAAAGTAAAACTTGGTAATGACAACTCATCTATATATCAAATTTATAGAATAATAAAAGAGATTTGTTCCCTTTGAAATATGTAAATATGACGTCTGACTGTGCATTTGGATTGCCTTTGTTTTGATATACACAGCTCAAAATAAATGAGTTTCTGTTGTTTGTGTGCCATTTAGCTAAAGGCAATGAAAATAATTAGAAATGTTTCTGCTCTTTGGGAATTTTTTAGTTCCGATTTATTAAAAATACAGCTGGAAGAGGGGCGCCTGGGTGGCTCAGTTGGTTGAGTGTCCAATTCTTGGTTTCGGGTCAGGTCATGATCTCAGGGTTGTGAGATCGAGCCCCACGTCCCTGCATTCTCCCTGCATCCGGCTCCCCACTCAGTAGGGAGTCTGCTTGAGATTCTCTCCCCCCCCACCCGCTTGTGCACTCTCTTTCTCTAACATAAATAAATCTTAAAAAACAAAACAAAAAAACAGCTGGGAGAATGTTTGAGAACCTACTTTGTGAGATATTTATTCCCCAGACCTATGAATTTCAATACAAATGACTTGGAATTGGTAGAAGAAAAAAAAAAATTCCTCGGAAATTCATTTATGAAATATTGATGATGGTAATGAAGAAGTTGTGAAATTATTCTTTTTTTTTTTTTTTTAAAGATTTTATTTATTTATTTGACAGAGAGAGACACAGCGAGAGAGGGAACACAAGCAGGGGGAGCGGGAGAGGGAGAAGCAGGCTTCCCGCGGAGCAGGGAGCCCGATGCGGGGCTCGATCCCAGGACCCTGGGATCATGACCTGAGCCGAAGGCAGACGCTTAACGACTGAGCCACCCAGGCGCCCCTGTGAAATTATTCTTGAGATCACTATTCCTTTCTTTTTACAAGGAAAAAAATACATATTGACTTTTTAGGGTCCTTTTGATATAAGCTAGTTTAACATATCTAGGTAGGGTATTTTCTCCTGCAGCATCCTCAGTTACTAAATAGTACTATTATATGTTATAGTGTCATTGGAAGACTTGTTTGGGGGCTGTTTTCAGAGTGTTTTGCAAATGATGTAAATATCCACAGGCCCTATAAAGGAAAGGGAGGAATTTAGGATTATAAGATGAAGATGTTTAAAACTCTGCTTTTCTCCTTGTCAGGAGAAATCAGTGTCCATTTATAGATAAGTGTTTAGGATTTAGAGATTTTTTTTTTTTTAAAGATTTTATTTATTTATTTGAGAGAGAGAGAGAGAGCATGAGAGGGGAGAGGGTCAGAGGGAGAAGCAGACTCCCCACTGAGCAGGGAGCCCGATGTGGGACTCGATCCTGGGACTCCAGGATCACGACCTGAGCTGAAGGCAGTTGCTTAACGAACTGAGCCACCCAGGTGCCCTAGAGATTGTTTTTAAAATCAGAAATATGAGGAGTATTATCACATAACACTTAGTGATTCTTTGAAGCAAAGCATTTCTGTGACAGCTAATAAACAGCGCATTTGGAAGTGAACTTTTCCTTTTCTATACCCATTTATAAATGTCTTTCCTGCATCCTTCACGTAGCAGTGGTCCTTAAAGACTCTGGGTAAATTTGTCAGTGTGGCTGATCATACGGGCTTGAGAGTAGCTCTCTCACCAAAAAGATGAGCTGACAAGTGGAGATTAGAGGGAGGAAAGTCTGTGAGATGATTGTTTAGAGAATAACTGCTTTTCAGAGTGTAAGTTCTGTGGCCTATAGCTTGGATTCTGAAACCGGCTTTATGTTTTACCTTCTTATGCACTGTCTTCCTAAACTATCCAAAGTGGCCTACTAATTCTGCAATATGTGGACTTTGTCTACAATTACTGTATTTGTCTAGGATTTTCCAGTCTGCAGTTTCTCTATTTAGTATTTAAGCATTAGGAAAAATACCTGCTCAGTAGCAATTTGTACTTCACAGGTAAGTTAAGGTCTGCTTTAAGATATAAAAATTTAATTTAGCACCACCAAGGAGTTCATTATTTGGAAAATGTTTCTGGACTAGTGCAACATGTTTTGGCTAATAATAAATATATGATTCTTCTGTTATAAGAACTAGTTTGTTCTTTTTTTGCCTTTTCATCAGGAGCTTGTATACATCAAATCATAAAAATTGAGTAATAGAAGAGTAAAGGGGAGTAAAGAGTTGTTTAATCTTAACGTGAGCATAAAATGGAAGAAGGACTGAGCTGATATGGGTGTGTCTCCCATTAGCTTACCAAGTGATTTGAGCAGATAATGTTTCTGTACTTTAATTATAATGGGTGACATATATTGAGCACTTACTATATGTCAGGCATATAACATAATTTAACATAACGTAACACATAACATAATTTAACATAACACAACATAACATAATTTAAATCCCACAGTCTTATGATGTAGATGGTATTTTTATCCCTGTTTTACAAAGCTGAGGCTCAGGGACACTACGTGAGATCAGGATTCTCACTGTAAGTAGTGGGGCCAGGATTCAAATCTAGGTAGTCTAACTCCAGAATTCATACTCTGGCCTGCCTCGTAAAGTACTGCATGCGGCCCCCACACTCTCCATGAGTGGTCCCTCCTAGAGCTGCTCAGTGAAGCACAGCCGAAGCCTTATCAGTCCACACACATGACCATCTTCCTGCTGTGTAGCACATACATTTCCAAGTGCCAGGGATAAGGGATTGAGTTTGATGTATTTCTAGTAGGAGGAGACACATACATAAACAAGTAGTCCATAATCATGCACAGGGTGGAGTTGGGCGCACACAGAGAAGGGAGCTGTCCGTTTGCTCTGTGTCTCTCCAGCCCGTACTTCTAACACTGTAAGTTGGCACTACTCCCTTCTCATAAGCTTACGGCACAGCCTGGGTCCTGTTTTGTTCTTCATCACTATATCCTGTTGAAGTAAGGAGGAAACAGTGTTACTTTGGAGATAGAAAAAGAGGCCCAGAAAGGTTAAGTGCCTTTCCTAGAGGCACAGTAAATCATTGGTACCAGAACAATTATTTAGGGCTACAAATGACAGTTAATTTCCTTGGTAGACTTCCTAGGAAATTGCACATTTCCCTGAAATTCTTCTAAGCCAAAATTCTTTTCCTCTTTCTTTCCTCATTTAACTCATATCCTTTTCAAGCCTTTATGTTTTTCAAGCTTGCAAGTATGTGGGAAATCTTTTCCTGGATAGCAAACAGTGTGGTTATTGAAAGTAGATAACTTCTCTACTGGTTGGCCATTGTTGCCTCCAGGGGGGCCCCACAGTGGTCACCCAGCTGCACTCTGTGAGGTGGCCTCCAGGGAAGGAGCTGTGATGTGACAGCTCTCAGTGCAGCTTCCGTGCCCTGAGCCCAAGCTAGCAGCTCAGGAACCGGATGAACTAGGTTTCGTTTTTCACAGGACACACTCAACCTCAGCTTAAGCAGCATTTGCAAGGCGAGAAGAGAAAGTCTCATAACATGGTGGAGATGCTAGAGGTCTAGGGATGTTTGCCGAATTGTCTGTGATAGTGCGCAGTAAGGGAGGAAAAACAGTGCACACACTTGACTTCCTTCTCAGAGCTGCCATTTGGCAACTCTGCCAGACATCCTGGGGAATGCATGCCCTTCGTTCTGTTTTCACATGTGAACTACCCTCATTCAGAGATCAGGTTGGATGACTTTATATCTGTATCCTGCAGTGTTTAATAAGACATTCTTTTTCCATTTCCCAAATCCCTAGTAAAGTGGTTCTTAACTTTTTTGGATCAGAGACTACTCTGAGAATTTGGTGGGGCGTCTGGGTGGCTCAGTCAGTTAAGCGTCTGCCTTTGGCTCAGGCCGTGATCCTGGGGTCCCGGGATTGAGCCCTGCGTTGGACTCCCTGCTGAGCAGGGAGTCTGCTTCCCCCTCTTCCTTTGCCCCTCCCCCACTCGCTCTCAAGTGAATAAATTTAAAAAATCTTTAAAAAAAAAAATTTGGTGAAAGTGCTCTCTCTGGGGAAATGTACAAACTTGCAAAATTTTACATATAATTTTAAGGAGTTCATGGTTCTTTCCCCCAAAAGCTGATCTATGAGCTTGGGGGCGGAGGAATAACCCTTGCTATAGATTTTCCATAGTCACTATGTTTAATATCTAAAGAAATACTATAATTTTTTAAACATGTAGGTTTCATAGAAAATGTGTTTAATCTTCTTCCATATTGATGAAAAGTAAATATAATATGCTTTAAGTCAGAATACATACACATTGTGTTTCAGGAGATTTTTATCAAAACTTAAATTGAATAACAGTTGCCTAATATTTACTTTTGTCTCCGTCTTTTAAAGCTTGGTAAAATGCGGCTGACAATTCCATGCCGGGCCCTGACATGTTCTCATCTGCAGTGTTTTGATGCAACTCTTTATATTCAGATGAATGAGAAAAAACCAACCTGGGTTTGTCCTGTCTGTGATAAGAAGGCTCCGTATGAACACCTTATTATTGATGGGTATGTCAATTTAAAGTGTTTCCTTATACCTTGGAATGACCATCTCTTATTTGGATTTGTTATCCGTCAGGTTTAGGATGAAAATTCTATAGGTAGTGTTTTCTGAGTAATATATTTTTAGGATTTTCCTGATTCTAGAAATCAGTAGTTTTCAAAATAAGTAAGTAATATTGTGAGCATTTTTCCTTTTTAAGTTGACATCCTCCTGTGTGGGAAGTGCATGCTTTACCATCTGTTTCTCCTGACTTTTACTATTTGAAGTACCACGGGTTCTAAGTAAGGTATGCTTACACCTATTCCTCACATGAATCCATCTACCCCTAGCCATGCAGACCATATCAGAGAAAGAGTGAAAGCATTGTGAAACTCTGGTTAACTTAAGCTCACCCAAATTGAGCTCTTTAGTGGAAGTTAACCTGTTTTTGAGGATTTTTCTCATGCTTCAGTCATGGTTCATCAAACCTATTCCCCGGTTCATCAAACCTATTCCCCACCGTAAGGGCTGCTAAAACTGATCAGCATGCTGAATAGCAGCTTTCTTGGTTTCTCTGTTTCCTCTGAAATACTTGTCTTTGTCTTTCTTGTCCCTACAGCATCACAACAATCAGGGTTTTTTGTTTGTTTGTTTGTTTTTTTAAACACTCCTGTGTTTTATCTGTCCTTCCAGACATCTTGGAGTGTTTCTTTAAATGTACCCTTATCCTCTAGCCTCCTTCCTTGTCCTTTTTGCCACTGAACAAAGATAAATTGTGGAAAGAAGGATCTTCTTGATAGTTCCTGTACTCGCCAGCAAAACACTTAAGGCAACTTATCTACAGCATTTGAGAAAACTCAGGAGTCTGAAGATGTACCATTAGAAAGGGGATATGTTTAACAATACAGTGTCACCTGGAGCTTGAAAGATGGCAGACCAATCATGGGAAAAAAGTAAATGTGTCACTTAAATGTTTTATGTTTAATTGTTCAGAAATGATAGTGATCACTAATAAATCTAAATTAAATAATATTTTGCCAACGCTGTATATTATATAGCTTTAGATCCCCTCCTCCGTCAATTGGGATCTTTCTTTATTTTAAAAGCCATACACACACACACACACACACACACACACACACACGTATCTATACACACATTTAAAGAAAAAATTGGAAAAGAGGAATTAATAAAAGAGCTTTGTGGTGTATTTTCTGATTTTTGTTTTTACAGAATTGTGATTGTACAGTATTAATATTTTTTATCCTTTGGTTTCATTTCAGAATTTGACACTTTTACACATTGTTTTTGTAAATCTCACTTCTTAATATCTGCATGATATTTTTCAAGGAGGTGTAACATTCAGTACATATTTTTGTATGTATTGCTTCAGTAAGATATGCTTATTGTAGATAGTTTGGACAATGCACAAGAATATAAAGGAGAAAAAGAAATACTCATGATGTCCCCACTCAGAAATAACTGCTGTTTTGTGTACCATTCATACACAGTATTGTATTTTCTTGGCCTCTTTTCACTTTCTGTGAATATTTTCCCATATTATTAAAAATATTTGAAAATCTCATTTTTCATGGTTATATAAGGTACCTTGTATAAGGTACCATAATCTAAGTAATATTTCCCTAAAATAGGCCTCGATTTTGAGAATAAATATAACTTGTCTGTTCTCCTTTCTTCTTTCTCGTTTATACTTATACAAAACATAGGCGGTCTGAATGTTTTTTGAACAGCAATGCTTCTAGTCTGTTTTCATTTAGAATGTGATATTCAGAGGACCACATGTTTTTTGTAGCTTGTTTATGGAGATCCTAAAGTACTGTACAGACTGTGATGAGATACAGTTTAAGGAGGATGGCTCTTGGGCACCTATGAGATCAAAAAAGGAAGTACAGGAAGTCTCTGCCTCTTACAATGGAGTTGATGGTGAGTGCTGGTTTCCAGAAGGGTGGGGCGGTCTCCCTGCTGTTGCATAGGCCTGCTCTTCAGTATTAAAACATAACGTATTTCTGGGGGCGCCTGGCTGGCTCAGTCAGCAGAGCATGTGACTCTTGATCTTGGGTTCGTGAGTTTGAGCCTCACGTTGGGTGCAGAGATTACTAAAAAAAAAAGTAAACTTTTAAAAAAGTATACATTTCTGAAAAATTCAGCAGTTTATGGGTAGCTCAGTAACTCTTATTAAATTATTGATTAAATGTTCAGAAGTAGTAGAGAACTCTTTTTAAATTCACTTTGCCAGCTTTTAAATTTTTGGGATACAAGATTAAAAGCAACGTAATCTAATAAGTCATTTGTAAGGTCATGCTTTTGAAATGGTATCCTTTTAAATGTTTAAGAGATTTGGTAAAGATTAGTGAATGTTTCTTCTTCATTTATGTTATTTTTCTGGTTTTTAGTATGTTTTTGCTGGAAGGAAGCTATGACTTTTAAAAAATGTTACCATGCATTTCTTAAGTATCCCAGGTACATACGTAATATATAGTCTTTATCCTCAAACTGCTTTTATTCTGAAGTAGACATACATTTTGATTGTTTGCCCTAATTCAGAATTGTCTTTCAAAAAAACAAAACAAAACAAAAAAACCACCTTAACAACCAATAATAAATAGTAGCTTTAAGCTTAGGGGACCAGAGCTACTACTCTTTGACCCCAGCAGTATTGTAAGTCTAAACTGTAATTGATAAACTAATCCATAAGGCACACTGAGGAAGAAAAGAGAGGTGTCATAGGTCTTTTTTGCCTTGTGTTTTGATCATTCCCACACAGGATGCTTGAGCTCCACGTTGGAGCATCAGGTGGCTTCTCACCACCAGTCCTCAAATAAAAATAAGAAAGTAGAGGTGATTGATTTAACCATAGACAGTTCATCTGATGAAGAGGAAGAAGAGCCGTCTGCCAAGAGGACCTGTCCTTCCCTATCTCCCACATCACCACTAAATAATAAAGGGTAAGTACTGAGACCTTGAAAAGTCACTGTGAAAGTTAATTTTGCAAATACAGTTTAAAAGATCTGCCAAATCAAATGATTATGCATGATTGTAAAACTTAACTTAGTAATCAAAGAATAGGTTGGATTTTCCCTAGGTGTGTGATATTCTTGAGGGCTGGGATAATGCATTAAAGGAGTCCCTTGGGTACAGTATTTATCATACCAAAAGATATTCTAGTACAGTGATTCTTAAACTTTGGTGTACAGCAGAATCACCCAGAGGGCTCATTAAAACACACATTGCTCCCCTATTCCCCCATGTCTGATTCAGGAGTAGGGACTGAGAAAATTCGTATCTCTGATCAGTTCTTAGGTGATCTTAATGCTGCTCGTAGGATTTAAAACATTTACTCAAACTGGAAATGTATGCTGTAAGATTAATCCTGAGTTGAGTCTTTCAAGTAGAAAACAGAGGTAGACCAGAGGAATGCTTTAAACCTGCCTCAGAGGGCACCTGGGTGGCTCAGTCGGTTAAGCGACTGCCTTCGGCTCGGGTCATGATCCCAGGGTCCTGGGATCGAGCCCCACATCGGGCTCCCTGCTCAGCGGGGAGCCTGCTTCTCCCTCTCCCTCTGCCTGCCACTCCCCCTGCTTGTGCTCTCTCTCTCTCTGACAAATAAATAAAATCTTAAAAAAAAAAAACCTGCTTCGGAGTGTGTGAGGTTGGCAGTGAAAGAAGTCAGAGCCTGAAGTTGCAGGGCACAATGCCTTCTGTTTTGCTAGCTCATTTCCCATATTTCCCATTAGTCTCCTATCAGTAATAATGTACCTTGGTTATGCTTCAGTTCAGTTTAGCAAACACTGTTATCTACTTTAGGTAAAACACCCTGTGCCTAACATGGATGATAATAAAATGAGTAAGTACAGTCCTAACCTTAAAGGTTTAACATTTTGTGGAGGATGGTAAAACAAGTAGCCAGCTCTAGCTGTACTCCTAAATAGACTCAGCCTCATGAGACATATCGGGGATTCTCAACAAAAAGCTTCATGTTTTGCTGAGGCACAGTTGTAGCACACTAAAGGTAAATCTAGAAATAGGTGTGCCCCTTTTTAGGTGTGTATCAGGAGAATGATGTAGCCCTTTGGAACTGAATAGGAGCTATTCAAAAAATCTCCTGCCTGAAGAAAGAATGTTAAGTGAGAGAAGGAAGGTCCACAGAAGGCATTGTTGCAAGATTTCAAGGTTCAAGAGGGAAAGTTAACACCAGACCAAGAGCAAGCATTTCCATGCTTGGAGTGAAATAATTTTCAGGTTTGAGACTGATGAGATAAAAGATCTTCTGTTTGAGAATATTTGTAATTACTGGAAAGGTGCAACAGTAAAAGCATAATAGTGATAAATGTATCTCACTTGTTAAAAACTTTGACTGTTTTCAGGAATCTTCATAATACAATCAGACCTGTTACATGGGTTGGTATTTTCACTCTAGAGTAGCTTAGCAAACATCAGACAGCAATAAAGACATTAATAGCAGTATTATTCTAAAAAAGAATGAATTATCTAAACACTAATTCTACTTTAAATCCTACTTTATGAAGATTTACCTCTGATGAAAGCCTGCCTTGATGTCTGCTGCCCAACAAGCCTGACCTTGTTACTACACCAGCTTATTTTATAAATCTGAGTGGGAGAAAAAGAAAAGTCAAATGGCCAAAAGTTGGTGTAGTTAAAACAGATACCGATATAATCTTGATTCCAAGATATTTTATATATCAAACCATATTATGACCAAATACACATTATCACATTATTTCTTTAAATACCATAATTGCAACATTAAAAGATATTTCATAAATCTCTGGGTGTGTAAATACTTTGTGGAATAAAAGCACCATTATGTGTAAGTTAGTTATACTCTTTAGAATATTTATAGTAGTCACATATATATATGTGAACTGTGCGGTAATTTTGCTCTCTTGACTATACATTTTTCCTTAAGAGAAACTTCTGAGTATTTAAAAATCTAATATTTCAATTCTTTGGATATTTGCTGTTTTTCCAAAAATAGTTGTGTTTTTTATGTTTAGAAAATGACATTAGATGCATTAACTACTTCCTGAGATTCCCAGTGACCAAGTAAACCCAGATACAGTATTTACAAATGTCAGACCTTTCTCTGTTTTTGGATAAAAACAAGCAGCCTGAAAGTTTATGGCATTTTTAGAAGAATAACGCCATATTCAACACTAGTGGCCATCTTACAATAATGACTGTCCAATAAATAAAAACCTGAACCCTAAGCATATTGTATTTGTTATTGTGCAGTGTAAAGGTGGAAATGCATTTTCAGAATATTATCACAAAATTGAAAGGAATGTTGCCAGCCAGGAATTAGAGACAAACATTAGTAAATGTAAAACATTTTGCTGTCTTCAGCTGCCAAGTGTCTAGCATTCATCCAGAAGTTTCCTTTCCTGTTTGGTATACCAAGATGTTTTCAAAGGCTAGCATTTCATCTGCTTTCTTCTCTCTTGTAATCCCTTAGGCATTGTCAGAGGAGACAGCTAATGGAAAATGGTACTTTTTATAGATGTAAGAGGTTTAATTAATTAAGTTTCCATTAGACAAAACATTTTTATGAGGCAGATGAGAGTATATTTTATGCTTCATATTCCATTCATGAAACTGTGGTAGATGATCATAAGTAGAACTCTATTCCTAGAAATCCAGCCTTGGCCTCTTTTGAAATATTCTGATCTTGCATTGCACCATTGAAATTGCATCTCCACACCCAAGTACTTTATATGAAGTTTTACAAGCAAAAAACAGCCTCTTTATACCTTCTTTTCTCTTTATTTTCCAAAACTTACATGCCTGTTAGCCTCTTTATGGTTGGGATAGGACATGACCCTTATGTTTGCACTCAATTCTTCCTTTTCTTTTTCATCTCTTTCTCACACCTTTTTGCTTTTTACTTAATTTTTTTGTTAAAAAAAAAAATTTAGGGACGCCTGAGTAGCACAGTCAGTTAAGCATGCGACTCTTGGTTTAGCTTAGGTCATGATGTTGGGATCATGAGATCGAGCCTCCATCGGGCTCCACAGTCAGCATGGAGTCTGCTTGGGATTCTCTCTCCCTCTGCCCCTCCCCCATGCTCATTCGCTCATGCACTCTCTCTCTCTGGAATAAATAAATCTTTTTTAAAAAGAAAAAAAGATTTAACTTCTCCGTTACTTAAACATTTCATGCTGTTCTTCCAGAATCCCTTTTTTTGTCCCCCCCCTCCCCGCCACCCCGCAACAGTTCTGTACTCCCTTTAAAACCTTTCCACCACCTGTTCATTTTGGAGCATCTCTTCTTGTCTCACTGCCTTCGTTCATTCAGCAGGCCTTGTATGCAAACAGTGTGCTGATGAGTGTGCGGGGCATTAGGAATACCAGGATAAACAGTTCCTTGTCTCTGTTCCATAAAGCTTACAAGTCTTGGGGCCAGCTGTTAACTCTACTGCTCAGATTGCTACCGTCCCCCAGGCTCGTCTGTATGTGTTTTCTTTGCGAGGACGTACCTATACTTTTTACTAGACAACACTCAGTGCTTATTTTTAAAAGGTTTCAGAATCTCAGCTGCTATAGATATCTTTCGCTCATCTCTCACTGAAGTGGCTCAGCCGTGCATTCCAAAAGTGTAGATGAGACAGCATGCGATTTATGAATGTTGGATATACCGTTGCACCCATCCATTTCTCCTTATAGCCCCTGCAAAGTGCTACTGTATATGCAGATTATTTCCTAGTAATAGTCTAAATTATATATTGCTTTGCTTGTCTTTTTATTTCCAGCACAAAAGCTAGGACTCATTTTGTGAGATACAGTCCCTTTGTTAAACCTAAAAGTTCAGCTAACTCATGAAAATTATGCAAACCTTTTCCTTCTTCTAGCATATTAAGTCTTCCACATCAAGCGTCTCCGGTGTCCCGCACCCCAAGCCTCCCTGCTGTAGACACAAGCTACATTAATACTTCCCTCATCCAAGACTACAGGCACCCTTTCCACATGACACCCATGCCTTATGACCTACAAGGTGAGTCACCGGTCCTTCTCTGTTGTCACATAGCATTATAAATACCTTTCATCTACATAGTCTTCCTCCGGGTGAGTCTAAGGAAGAATGGAAAGATTGATAAAATGGGGGCTTGGGCCTAGGGAACTGGGAAAAATATATACTGTGGTCATAAATAAATAGAGATCCAGTTTTTTGCTTGGACCTTCATCAGTAGCCAGTGTTTTACTACCAGTGGTGAATGTCGTGTGATGATCTTTAGGTTTTGTGAGCTTCAAAATAGTCTGCAAGTTGTTTTGGGGTGACTTTCAGTATGTTGCTTTGAATTTTAATATTTACGAAAATTATTCTTTGTTCCCTGAATTCAGTTATAATGCAACAGGCAACGTGGGTAACTGTGTTGTATTATCTTTAAAATAGTGCTGAATTGAGACATTGGAAAGTTTTAATTTTTATTCCACTGAACCTGATTCTTCCTTTTAAAAGTAGTTTGAAATGTCAGTGTACTCACTGCACAATGTATTTTGAGTTGATAATAATCATTTACATTATCAAAAAATTATTGGTTTTTCTCCTATATCTTTGTAATTTAATAATTTGTATATCTAGGGACATTTTTATTCCAAAAAAGCTATATATGCTCATTGTAGAAAATTAAAAAAAAAATTAAAATGGAAGTTTTCCTCCACCCCTCCCCTACAGAAAAAGCCGGGGCCAAGAATCTGGTGCAAAGATTCTTGGAAGCTGAGATAGTTGAGTAGATTCTTAGTGATTGTTAGGAAAACCCTATTTGAGCTCAGTCCAATAGAACCTTCTGCAGTGAGGGAAATGTAATTTACAGTGGCCATTAGCCACATAAGGTTATTGAGCATTTGAAACATGGCTAGTGTGATTGAAGAACTGAGTTTTTCATTTTACTTCATCTTAATAAATTTAGATACCCACATCATGTGGCTAAGTGCAGCCCTGTTTCTCACTTAGGCTACTGCCCAGTCTCACTATCATGAACCACAGTGCTATCCATTTTGCAGGTCCTCATGTTATAATCTGTTCTAGTGTAGATAGTGGATGGATTCCCAGAGTGTTTGTGTTGTTGTCATATTTTTCACTACATCTGCTTGTTGTCCTTTCCGCCAAGTTGAGACCTCATAATAAGGCATTTTATTCACATGGTTTTCTTGTTCTTCATTACATTACACATTGAGTGATACAAGAGTGGGAATTAGAAGGGGCAGCTTGCATTGACTCCTCGGCAGCCAGGAATCAGAGCTGGTCCTTCTGTGGTGCACCACCCCAGCAACCAGCCACCCCTCAGATCTCTCCCCCCCGTCTTGCCACTGGAGGGTCTCTGAGTTAGAATCTGGTACACGGAGTGGCGAGCAGGCAAATTTGAGAAAAAAAATCTGTGCTCCAGCTTGCTTGACTTCCTTCTACATAAAACCTTTCTCACCCACAAAATGCAGCCAGAAATAACGACCTACCTCATAGGTGCTTGTGAGGAGTAAATTAGAGTAGTTTGAAATGTTACTTAAGAGGAGTTGATGAGAACATTTAGTGAAAAGTGCTCTGTCAGTTTAAGGGATCAGTGTTGGATCCATCAGGGCAGCAGTGGCCCAGATCCCACAAATGGAGTTACAAGGAGGGCAAATCATGGCTTGGACCTCAGCCTTGGTAATCTAGAGATGGGAGAGACGTACGACATTCAGCTCCACTCTTGTTTAAATTCTAAATGAATTTAGAATTAGCATTTTATTTGTTTCTGGAGTATTGGGGGCATTAGGGAGGGTTTTTTCTTTTGTTTTTCAAAACTAAAATAATTTTTTTTCTCACAGGATTAGATTTCTTTCCTTTCTTATCAGGAGACAATCAGGTATGTTATATGAAAAAAAATGCTGTTGTTTTAATTGCACATTAAAATATTTATAAGTATAATATGTAGCTGAGAGAGAAGATAAATTTCTTAGGAAATTCAGAGTAACCCTACTCATTATTGTTAAGGTTTTAAGAATTTATATAAAAATCCCCTTGTTTCTACTGTGTCTGAGTATATAGTAGGAACAGTATCTATTTGTTGGTTTCTAGTACTTTTTTATGAAGAAACAGGGCAGTAAATCAATTGACAAATTCTTGGCCAAATATCTCCATAAGAGAAAGAGGGTGGACTGTCTTCTTTCCTGCTGCTTCTGAGCATATGCCTCTTTGGAAATAGAATTTTGAGAATTGTTTGCATTACAAATTAAAACAAAAAAAAACAGTACCAATTTTATTTTGGTATTCCCCCCCAGTTTAAAATACAAAAATGTCTCTCAAGATCAAGGTTGTGATCATTACATAAGGCCATCTGATTTTGCGAAATGTTTTATTAGGTATCTCAGACGTAGCAGCTATGCAGTAATATTACATCGAGGACTCTGTTCTGCTGAGAAGAAGGTTTATGAATTAGAACTGATGGGTTTTGTGTCTTCTGTTCCCCGTCCCCCCCTCTGCCAGCATTATAACACCTCCCTCCTGGCTGCCGCCGCCGCAGCAGTGTCAGATGATCAAGACCTCTTACACTCGTCTCGGTTTTTCCCGTATACCTCCTCGCAGATGTTTCTCGATCAGTTAAGCGCAGGAGGCAGCACTTCTCTGCCGGCCACCAACGGCAGCAGTAGCGGCAGTAACAGCAGCCTCGTGTCCTCCAACAGCCTGCGGGACGGCCATGGCCACAGCGTCGCCAACAGGAGCGGCTCGGACACGGCCTCCATCTTCGGCATCATACCAGACATTATTTCATTGGACTGATTCCCTTGCCCCTGCTGCTCCCACCCCCACCCCAGATTAAATGAACTTGGCAGAAAGAAGAGAACTTTGTGCTATGTTTTACCTTATTCTGTTTAGAAAAGTACACAAGCGTGTTTTTTTCCTTTTTTTTAGGGAAAAAATTAAAAGAAATGTACAGAGAACAAAACTATATTTTCAGTTTTACTTTTGTATATAAATCTAAGACTGCCTGTCTGATAAAACACTTGTAAAAAACAAAAAAAAAGGAAAGAAAAGAAAAAAAGAAAAAAAAAACCAGTACCCACAAACCACCTTCAGTTCATTTTTTTTCTGGATTCTGAAGATTTTTTTTTTTTCATCATTTGTCCTATGGTTTTGGTTTTATTTTACTTCAATGGCATTATTTTATTTGCAATAACAGAAAAGGAATTGCATGTATGAAGTTTTAAATTGTGGGCTTTTCTTTGTTGTGGGGAGGGGCCTGGGGGGGATAGTTTTCATTTCCATTTTCTAAAAAGGACAGACTTGGATTCTCTGTGTGTGTGTGCATATTATATCCAGCCTTAAGTTATAAATCTCATCTGTCCCACTGCATTCCCTGTGTATTTTCAGGACCTAGCTCGTGGGGGTGTGTGTTCAGTGTGTGTGTCTGTGTATATTTTTCCATTGTTACTGTTCCTTCTCCTCCCAAGTTTGCATTCAGTTGATAAATCAGTTGCCTGCTTCTTTCAAAGTGCTTTGAAGGTCTTGAACTCACATGTGAGCATCTTTATTGATATCCCAATTGCATGTTCTCCATCACATATTCTCTCTTATTTGCTAGATACCCCCTGAGAATATGTTTTAGAGATTTGGAGTAAAGCTGTCTGGATAAGGAGTAGGCTTGGCAGACCTGTGAATAATACACTTTAGTCTAGTTCTTTCTTCTAAATTTGGATTGCCAGTATTATGTATTTAAACCAAGTCTGTGAACACCTGCCTTTTTGGCCACAGGGTAACAAGTTTTCATGTAAGATCTTCATGCCAAAGTAGGAAGTAAAAATAGCTTAGAAAGCCGTGTTGGGTGTCTTGTGCAGCTGACAGAGGTAAGGTTACATCACCTTGAAAAAGAAAGAAAGTCAATTATCCTAAAAGTAAATTCTCTTCGGAAAATACAGTGCAGCACACATGTCAATCTAGAAATCCACTATCTGATAAACAGTTGAAATGCAAAATAGGCTTGATCCTTGGTCATTTTTACTCTCTGGATCTGAGTGTACTTCTTTTCTTAGCCTAGCTATCTTGTTTGTTTTATTTTTTCTTCACCTTTTAAAGAGAAGCATGACATAGGAAAGTCAATTTTTTTCTTTTTTTTTTTTCCCCTACAATTCATGGATCAATCTGATCTATTTATTCATAATGGAACATGTAAATATAGTGAGAACTGTTTTTCAGGAGATGAATGTGGGTTGGAGGGAAGGAAGGTGGTTCTACTTGTGTTCCAAAATCCTCTTTAGAGAAGGTGTCACGTTCTTCAGGGAGCACCTGAGGGTGTGGAAAGTATCTTCTAGCTGATGGAGAGGCTTAGGCGGTTTAACAGAAAAGATACAAAGAAGGAAGGGGCATAACAATTACCAGTTTCCCATCCTGGATTTTTCTGTCACAACTGTTCAGGTTCTCAGAGTTGTTCTCAGAGTTGATGAAGGACCACCTTTATGTATAAAAGTGTTGTTTCAACCTTGCCGTGGTAACAAGTGACCTACTTTTTCCAGGTAGAATTCAAGATGGCTGTATCTTCAGTTGTATGATAAAATTAACGGTTCACATGACTGTGTGGCATCTAAAAATAATATGTTTTTTACAGCATCTCTCTGCCACTAAATTGTTGACTTGAATTTTGAAAAACAAGTTGGTGTTGATATGTATATGTGTGTGTGTATATATGTATTTATAGACAAGTGTGAGTGACACGTGAGTTATATAGTCTTCCCCAACGCATGTGTATTCCACACATACATGGCTGAGTTATAGTCACTAAACAATTTGCAATAAAAACAAAAGATTCATTGTCAGTGAAAACAGGAATTAGTTAAGCTTTTTAATGAATCTGCTATTATGGTGAGTAAACTCTTTTAAGAACTCTCATAGCTATATTAACTTAGGCTAATATTTAATGGTACCGTAATTTGTGTCTAAATTCAGATTGGGATAGAAATCACTCCAGTTGTGGGGTGTTGCTTCTTATTTCACACTGTAATAGGAAACATTTCTATTAATTCAGCTACCTAAAATGAATAGTTTTCTGTATTCTCTTTTTTTGTTTTTCTGTCGTTGTTAGTGGTCTCAAAATTCTGATCAATAACTTTGTGTATGATGCTGAATTCCAAACTCTGAATGATCCAGTTGAAAACCCATCCCTCTCCTTTCTTCAGCCCAGTTTTGGGGATGGTGAGTTTCCCTCAGTGTCCTGCATTATACCAACCTAAGGGAAAACAGGTAATAGGGAGAAAGAAATGTCTGTCTAGTGGCTTTGGTCATGTCTCCACAGGAGAAACGAACCATTCAATTGTCTTTTGATGTTCATTCCACTCTAAGGAGCTTGTTTCTTTGGAAAGTTGTTGACTTTCCAAAGTGTTGCATGGGTGGTAGCTATCACTCTGTTGGTCTTACGGTCGATACCAGTCAGTCAGACTGTCATGATCTGTACTAGTTACTGGTAGAGTCCTGCACTGCACTGTTCTAAGTTGAAAGAAGTGCATAGTCATTTCATCTGTTTTTTCCTTAGCCTACCCTCACTCCCCCACCCACACCAACACTGACATGCTGTCTGTGGACAAATAGCGATTCTCAGTCTTTTGGCAAGCTGCCACCATCCCCTTGCCTTGGTCTTTCATAATAGGGTGTGCATATGATTGTCTTTCTGTAGGACTCTCTGTTTGTGGGTGTGTGTATATACGCACACATCTTTGATAAAATAGCTGTTTGACTTAGCAGGGTTGAAGTGGCTTTTAATTATTTTTGTGGGCATTATTGGACACATCTTTTTAAAACAATCTGAACCTTAACCATATCACACTTGGTTGACTAATTTATTTTGAGCATTAAAATTTTTCTTCTGTTAATTTAGATATTATCACATTTCTGTATCATTACTGACTTAAGAAAGATTGCACTTAAGCTTCTGATAAATGTGATCTCTTGGCAGATTTTCCTTAGAGTCAAATGTCTGAAACTGAATGAAAATATATACCAATTTTAAATGAACTAATTGTGGAAAGAACATTTTTAAACAATTCCAAGTTTAAATACATAAGACACTTAAAGATCTTCAGGACTTTAAAGCACATTAAAATTATTTTAGTAAGAATTTTGTTTTATCAATACATGTTGAATTGTTTTTTAATTAAAAAAAAAAAAAACACAAAGCTTAGATTTCAGAAAGAGGGAGGGAGAATAGCTGGTGGTCCCAGAGTGTGCTGCTGTTAATTGTTTAATTAACAAAGGGGAAATGTATATAAACAGATATAAAAGTTACCATAAATTCCATGAACTTAAATCTGTGATTCATTGCCTTAAAACTTTCTCTTAGAATTTCCATACCGCATGCCAAACCAGTAAAATGGCTTTTAAAAATGTATAGTAGACCAATGTCAGTTTGTATAAAAGTACCAAGTGAAAATATTTATTACATGCATTGGAAAAAAATTGTTTACCTATTGAATGTTACCTGTTTATGTAGAGCTCTTTAGATGTAATAAAAGAAAAGCCTTCAGTTAATTTGTCTTCTGTAAAATAATACTGTGGGTATTCAAGGGACAATCCCTATGAGAAAAATGATAATGCTTTGTGCTTCCAAAGCACCTTTCATCCAGAGATTTCAAAGCATGGCAATTAACTAATTCTCTTGCAACTTGCTTTGAGGTAAGTAATGCATATACGGCCATCGTTCCCCTTTCTTACTGAAATGTGGCAAGCTTTGTACTGAACCATAGCATCTGTTTAGTTTTAAATCTGTTTAGTAATCTGCAGTTTGAGTGCTAAGAGCAGTGTGGCCTTTTTTGTAAACAACTCTAGGTGCTAAGTAAGCCAACTGGAATTTCAGGAATGAATGAGAAACCTGGACTTGGGGTAGTATAAAAAGCCTTTCCTGGGGTAGAGGTTTACATCAGGACGTGTCACAGGATCTTAAAATCCTAGCCACCGAACACCCTTAGTTAGGAGCACTGAGTCAGCAGAGATGAGCCCCAGGTTCTAGTGACCGCTCCACACCACTTAGGTGCTTTTGGCAAGCTATACTTCAGATTCCTGTTTGGCAAATGAGATTAATAAAACTTGCTTTAAAACCATGCTGGGACCATTCAGTGACAGAGACATTTAAAAATCTTTGAGGGAAGGTACCCTTGTTATTATTCTGGCCCAGAACTTCCTTTTCCTGTCCCATCTAACTCCTAGGTATCTACTGCCTCAGCCGTGGTATTCCAGATCAGCTGTGCAGGACTTACTTCCTAATGTCCATGATGAGTCAAAAGGAGACGTGGGGGCAAGCCCCTTGAGCCTTCCCTGAA
The DNA here is from genome assembly GCF_004348235.1 of Phoca vitulina. NCBI lineage: Eukaryota > Metazoa > Chordata > Mammalia > Carnivora > Phocidae > Phoca > Phoca vitulina. Next base: position 33,633,888 of record NW_022589723.1, read on the forward strand.
AGTGAAATACAGCCGTTCCCTATGGGGTGCCAGAGGGGCCTCAGGTAATGAAGTTTAAGCACCAGTGTGTGCCCCGCCCCCACTTTGGCCTCTAAAAGGGTCCTAGGAGTGAGTAGCCCTGGCAGTTCTGTATTTCTATTCACGTATTCTTGAAAGAAGGCCATCCAGTAGTACAAGCCTAGACCGCACAAAATCTGGATGTGCCCCTGCACTGTGTGAACCTGGGCTCCCCCAGCTAGATGGTCGCGACCTCACCTGCTTGGTGTCTGGGCCATTTACTACCTGCCCCCTTCTACAGCTTTTAGGAGTTCCTGCCCGCCCCTACTGGCAGTTAACACCGCTGGGAAAATGAACTGTCTCTCCTTTCTGAGGACCTTGGTTGGGTCTGAAAGCCACAGCATCGTGAGATAATTGCAGATTATCTCGTCTGCACTGATCTGTCCCCTGCCATTTCCCTGGTGCTTAGCCCTTAGATTTGCGTTTTGTGTAACCTCCCAAAAGACACACCTCCCTCTTCATTTAGTTTTCTTTTGCTTGAGCCACTAAGGCGCCATTAAACAGAGCCACAGCCCAGACAGCCCAATTTTGAGACCTATAAGGATGAAAATCTCTGAACTTGGAGCTCTGGCCTCCCCCTGCTCCACGTGCTGGTGTGTGACTCCGGCCCTTTTCAGGGCTGTGCTGCCACTACCAATAGATCCACAAGCGTGTTGAGCACACAGGCAGCACCAGCCTGGCACCTCCTGGCTGCACTACTCACTTACGACCCCGCTCCGGCTGGAACAGGGCCCAGCGGGGCTCTTGCTGTGTCCCGGCCATGGCCTGTTCCATCCCTTCATTACTTTCCATCAGTCTTGGGGAAACGGCTTGAAGCCATGATCAGTTTGGCCCACTTGAGCAGACCATCCTCGCGCCCTGACCCTCTCTGATAACAATAGAGCTCGAAATTCCGGCAGGAGCTCCTCCCGCTCTGCAAGGCTCTGAGGAATGCAGCATGTCACATCCGGTGTCCTGTGGTGTGGGCTGCAAAGTCCCATCGCTCTTCCTGCGGTCTAGCTGATGCTGCTTGTTTTAACGCGACTCTGTTCACTCTATACTCTGTGTTTATGAATGAGTATCCTGAACCATGTCACTGTGTGTCGCGCTGGGACTAAGAATGTGTAAGTGGCCCCGTGGTGCTGCCAGAAATGTTAACCATACTTTTTCGTTTGTTTTAGCTCTTTGCTTGATGCTAGTTCTCCGCTAGCACTGGCTTTACCTTGGACATGTGGAAGATGGTTCCAGCACCCAAATACAGAAGAGCGTCTTTTGGTAGACTGCCCTTTTTAGGAGATGCGCCGCCGTGGTGACTCAGGATTGCACCGTGCTCTACAGTTTGCAACGGCGTTTTCAAGTCATTCTCTCAGACCACCCTCGGTAGGCTCCATGAGGTAAGAAGTAGGAGTCCCAGTTGAGTTCAGGGATCTGACTGAGGCTTTGAGGAGTGAAATGACTTACCCAGAGTCACATAGCTGGGAAATGGCAGAGTCAGAACTGGAACCCAGGCCCAACTCCAAACCACAGGCTCTTCCGATGCTATAAAGGGCTGGACTCATGGCAGTTGTTAAAATCAATACAAATCTTTTATTAAAGCCATACTAATGCCAGGCTGAAACCATTTTGTGTCACCGCCAAGTTACCCCCTGCTGCCGTCAGGTCATGTCATCCTGCTGCTGCGTTTACCATCCCCCCCCCCAAGGGTGAAAGACCCCTTTTCTTTTTAAAAACTTCTCAGTCTGAGTTCTCAGGCCCAAGGGAGGCTCTCTCGCATTCTCCTCATTCAGTAGTCCCGCACAGGAGTGGTGATCTTGTGGATAAATTCATCATACTTCACTTTACCATTTGGTTCGATATTTGCTTCCCTGAAAAGATCATCCACTGCAATAAATCACATTAATTTTTCAGGTTGGCTGTAGTGTTACATTATAGGACATTGAGTTAGTTATTGGGGGTTGGGGCTCCCCAAAGGCCTTTCCTTGTGTCCAATGGACCCGTTCCTGTAGACCAGGAAATAAACCAGAACAGGACAACCCACCCCCTATCCCTGAAGACCACTGATGCCATTTGGAGTGAATCAGGCTTTCTGCAGGGGCCCAGGTAGAGGGTCGGGAGGTTGCTAATGACAATTAAGTCACTGAAGTCACCTTGTGCTTGCTTGCTTCTTTTTTTTTTTTTAAGAAAATGTCTGACCCCTGTGCATATATTTCCAGAAACACTTGATATGGACGTTACCTTCTATAGCCCACCCTCTCAGCCTCCCAGCGGAACAGACCCCCTCAGCAGCCCCATCCTGGGCCACCCTGCCTGTGGCCTTGGCCTGTCCCCGGCCTGCCTGCCTTCCCTTCCTAATTGGCAAGCCCCACCCGAAGAGGGGACTTGGTGGCAAGTGGTGTCTGCCACCATCACCTCTTTTTTAAAACATGTGTGTTTAGGGGGTTGGGGTAGTAGGAGAGAAAATAAATTCAACTGTGTCTAAAGCCCAAAGTGTACAAAACTGTCATTGTTCTCTGACATTGCTCAAAAAAAAAAAAAATCACTTCATTTACTTGTTTCTTCTGGTTCTGGATTCTTGGGACAAAATACTAGCTAGTCCCAGATGTTGGCAAGCAAGGCCATTTCTGCTTCCATTTCTCCACAGTGGCCTCTTGGGGCCAACCTACCTTTGGCTCTTTGGGCCCATCCTCATCCCCTTGCAAAAACTGTTTCACTGCCCTTTGTCAACTTCCCTGGCGCTAGATGTCCCCGACACATAATTCTGGGTGGTTGGAAAATATCCCGTGATTCTCCGCTTAACCATCCATCCTCCTCTAAAATGTAATTACTATGCTCTGTGCCTAAGCCGATGGTAGTTCTGAGTATTTTTAGAATGTTGAGGAGACTGCAATTTATCTTATTTCATGGAGAAGCTTCTACCCATCAGCCACTGGGTTCAACCCTTTGCAGTGGACAGGTCCAGCGTCAGCTGCAGCTCCGGCACTGCAGGCCCCTCCTGTCCACAGAGACCCTGGGGGGTGGAAATCAGGCCGCCCCAGCAGCCTTCTCCAGCTTCTTGACAAAAATTGAAGTTGTTCTTTCAGTCACCCAGGGTGAAAGATTCCTACTTCTAGTGTCATCTTTCCTCTCTCCCACAGCAAGAGGAAGGGAAATGGATCTTCCTGCTTGTCTGGAACACATTACCAGTTGGTTTGAAATGCTTCTTCCCTGGTTAAACAAACAAGAGATGGGTGCGAGTTTGGGGGCCATGGTATTGCTTTAGACAGAAATCGTTAACCGTAAGAATGGAGGCCCCAGCTGGGCCCCCCACCCCCGCCAACACTCCACGTGGAACATTAAAAGGCCGAGCAGTGTCCTCAGAGCCTGAGAGCGAAGGAGAGCCCATGCTTCCCCCATTCACATTAACATGGCCACGGTGAAAGATGAGCTCACGCTCACTGCCCGCCTGAGAAAGCAGGGAGAGCTCGGTGTGCCGTCTGTCGCGCTATTTTTATTTTTTAAAGATATTATTTATTTATTTGTCAGAGAGAGAGAGCACAAGCAGGGGGAGCGGCAGGCAGAGGGAGAAGCAGGCTCCCCGCCGAGCAGGGAGCCTGATGCAGGACTCGATCCCAGGACCCCGGGTCATGACCTGAGCTGAAGGCAGACGCTTAACGACTGAGCCACCCACATGTCCCTGTAGTGCTATTTTTAAATGCTGCGCGCTGTGCCTAGTGACTGCCGATAAAATCTAAGTAGACTGCTTTACAGAACGCTAGCCCTTGGAGGGACCTGAGGGACTGTGTATTGTAACCTCGTTTCCCAACCAGGAAGCTGAGGAGGGCGAGAGAGGTTAAGAAACGCCTCAGAGGGTCCCCAGAATGAGGGGGAGCCAGGCGTCAGATTGAATTCAAGCCACTGGTTTGTTGTGATTTAACCAAAGGCTAAAGGCCCACCGTTCTCGAAGCCTTTCCCTCCACCCGTGTGTGTCCTAGCCCAGCGCCCCCGACCCCGCCACAGGCAGGCCCAGTGGCCTAGCTGGAAATGCCAGCCTCCGGTGGCGGCCCCGGGACGGCTGCTGGGCCAGGGCCGAGGGGCTAGGCTGGAAGAATGGCGGCTGACGGCCCAGCACGGGGGTCGCCCCCTACAGTGTCCACAGGGCGTGCCCAGAAGACTCAGTCCCTCGGCCTGCTCCGAGGCGGGAAGACACACTGGCCTGCTGGAAGGTGCGAGGCAAAGACCACCGCAGACGCTCCTTCTGGAAGAGCTCTTCAAACTGGCTGAGTCGTGAGGAGGGGGGCAAGGGAGCATCTCAGTTTGGAAACTCATGGCATTAGCAACAACTTCAGAAGACAGCTTCGGCAAGGGGAAGAGTCTGAGGGGGCCTATGTGTGTCTAACCGACCTGCATTCAAGCCCCAGCCTGTCACCTGTCTGTCAGTGCCCCCAGGGGTCTTGTGAGCACTAAATGAAGGCCCAAGTAGATCCTAGCTAGCTCTCCCCAGGCCTTCCCTCCCCCTGGCAGACTTCTCCCGTCACTCTCCGGGCCCCTACTTCCTCCCTCGGGCTCGAGGTGACTGAGGTGACGTCTAGTTGCAGCTGTCGGAGGCAAGCATCACCTGCGGTGTCTGCACGGTCCTGCTGGCAGGGACTGGCCTTTGCTGTCCTCCCCGAGCTCCCTACCCCTCCCCCACTGTTGGGAAAGAGGGACTCAGGCCTTTACCTTCCTTGTGGGTGAGCTTCTCCCCCAGTTTCATGAGTTTGGACCGTAGCTCAGATGCCATGATGTAGCCTTTCTTCTCCTTGTCTGTCATCAACATGGCCAAAAGAATTTCTTTCTTTGGATCCTCTTGTTTTATTTGCGTGTGCATAATGGTCAGGAAAGTGGAGAAATCCAGCTCTCCATCTCTGTCTGGGAAACCCCCAAACACAGCAGAGTGAGCAGGGAGGAAAAGGCTCTTCTTGAAGAAGCTCAGTGGCCTCCTGCCCAAGTCTTTATGGCCAGCTCAAGGGCCCCCTAAAATTCAGGAAGTGCCATGGTGGTGACAGTGTTATCGTGAGGAGGATGCAGCCCCTCCTACTGAGCCCCCACCATGGATCTGCCTCGTTAATCCTCTCAATAACCCTCAGTGACCAGGATGACCATTGCCCCATTTTGCCCACTAAGGAGACGGAGGCCCCAGAGTGTGGAGTCACCTCACAGGGTGGTGGCAGGACCAGGATGGGGCACACTTCCTCTGCTCCCTTCCGGGTACCCCCCTCCTGCCCTGAACTGGAGGGAAATACTCCATGCATCCATCCTTCCTTGGCGGCCACAGCAGCACATCTACAAGGACGGACAGGTGACCCCGCCTGAAGCCTCAAGCCCCAGTCCCACCTGCTCATCTGCCTTCCCCCTCACTGCAGCGTCCGCCCCAGTCTCCCCAGCCCATGCCCCTCCTCCAAACATGCCTGGGGGCCTCAGCCCAGGCCCTGGCCAGCTACAACTGCAGGAAATCGGAACTTCCCCTGACCACAACTTCCTGTTTGGAGGAGACAGAAGCCAAAGGAAACCACAACCCCTTCAGAGCTAGAAACAGGGGATCTCAGTCACTGAGCACCCCATCAGCCGGCTCCAGATCTTTAGAGGCCCACCCCCGCCCCCGAGGGGCTCCCAGCGCTGCCGCAGGTACACTCTGATGGGACCTCAGAGCAACCCTAGCAGATGGCGCGAATCCATCTGAAAGAGGAGGAAACGAGGTCCAGACACCAAGAAGTCACCTCTGGGCTCCAGGTCAAGTGCTCTTTCCAGTCCACCTCCTCCCTCTGGGCCAGGCTTTCCTTCCTGTGTGTCCAACCACCAATGCAAACATCCACCCCGGCCTCTGACACCTCTCTGGTTTTTCTCATTTTTGTTTTTTAAAAAATAAAACTTGTTTCTGGTTATAAAAGTCCCAGATGTTCCCATTGTCAAACATACAAGAAACAATAAAGGGAATGAAAATCATCCCTAATCCCCTCACCAGAGAGAACAACCTTTGGGTGGGTTTTCTTCTACCTTTTCTCTCGGAGTGTTGCATAGTTTTTAGGAGGTCAGTCTTTGAAAGAAGAATCGGGTCCCAATCCTGATTCCACCACTGGCTTAAGAATTTGGGCAAATTACCTAATGGCTCTGAACCTTGATCCTTACCTGTAAAACGGAGTAGGGATGGTGCCTACTTCACAGAGTTGTTTGAGCTAAGCATGTGACAGATACTCAGTGAAGGGAAATTGTTTTCTCCTAACACACGGGATCACTGTTAACACTGTCTTTACTGCAGGTTTGTGATAACCTTGATGGAATGCCTAGATCCCGTGGTCCTCTGTGACAGACGGGCATGTCGCTGGTTGCTGTGGGGATTCGAGGAAGCCTGAGTGATACGCAGCACACCTGGCCAGATGTCTCCATAGCTTCTGTTGGTGAGCTCTGACTCCCACCTGCCCCTCAAACGTCTGAGCTCTGCCTACCCCCACCATCCTTACCCACCTGCTGGGTCCCGCCCCAGGACCACAGCTGCAGGGCTCGGGGGCCTCTCCCCCCAGCCCAGATGGTGTATTCCCTTCCAGCAGCCACCTCTGGCCCAGCCCACTCACCGATCCTGTGGATCTGCAGGTGCCGCTGCACCTCCCCTGGTGTCGGGCTGGCCCCCAGGCACCTCATCACCACCATGAGGTCAGTGGCTTTTATCTTCCCCCGCTGCTCCTTGTCATACAGCGAGAAGCATTCCTTGTACTCTGTGCACAGCGCAGAAGGAAGAGTCGGCGGCATGTAATTGCTCTCCACCCCCATGCCTTCTCTGCCCTCTCTCCCTTTCCCCTTCCTTTCCCCTTCCTTTTGCTCTCCTCCTCCCCCCTTAGAGTTTCCAGATACAGCAAATAAAAATACAGGGCTGCCAAGTTAAAGTGAATTTCAGATAAACAGTGAATACATATTTAGTATAAGTATGTCCCACATTTTGCATGGGATATACTTATACTCAAAAGTTTTTGCTGTTCATCTGAAATCCAAATTTAACTGGGTGGCCTGTATTTTATCTGGCAACCCTATCCCCTCCCCCTCCTGACTTCCCTTCTGCCTCCTCCCTCCTCCCTTCCTTCTCTGTTTTCTTTTCCTCTTTTCTCCCCTTCCATAACTGACTAAAACCAAAGGAAAGCAATCCTACCCTCCAGGCCCAGCCCATGGAGACCAGGAGTCTACAGGAGGGCATGCAGGATCCAGGGTACCTTTGCAAAGACAGCTTATTTGGGAAACCAGGGTAATAATGCCTCTGGGTTACTGAAAGGAGCAGGAATCCCCTCTGGGGGGCCTGGCAGAGAATGGCTGTCCCATGTGGTGGGTACTGCTGACCCCGCTCTCCAGCCCGCCACCTCCAGGTTGCTGAACCCTCCAGCTGTCGTTGGACACAGCCCTGGTCCTGTTCTTAAAGACTTCAGGGGCTCTCCCAGGCTCTGACTAGATCTGGCTGGCTGCCCTCCCCACCCCTAGCTCCTGGGAGGAAATGCAATGGCTGCCGGAGCTAAGGCTCCTCTAGACCCCCGTCTGGCGACCCAGCAGAGCCCAGCTCCCTGCCCTGGGGGCACGGTGAGGCCAGCAGGGAGCTGGGGAAGGTGTGCCTGGGCCCCACCACTGAGATTCCCATACAGGCTGGGGTGGGGCTGCTGTCAGAGTTGGTCAAGAGCTACCTGGGTGACTCTCCAATCCCTGAGGCCCACAGGGGGGAGCCACTGCTTGAGCCCCATCCGGGCCTCTCGGCACCCAGCTGCCCTGCTCCTCACACCACCTGGCTGGTGCCTCGGAGGCCTGGGCCAGCCACTCCTCAGCTGGTAATAACAAAACCGATGGCAGGCTCACACTACTGTTCCATCCTGCGATGGCCCCGTGGTGCGTGATGCCACGCCTCTGCTCTTCCCATTGTGCAGGGGGGCCACTGAAGGCTGCGGCGGCTGAGGGCCTGGTGGGGGGAGAGGCAGCCTGGTCCCTGAAACAGAGCTCCACCCACGAGGTCACTCTGGATCCTGGATTCCCAGGCAGAGGCCACCGGAGGGCAGAAGGGAGTAGGGGGAAGCTGAAGGGAGGCCCCCAGCTCCTGCCCTAAGGCCCCTTCCTGTTGCCCAATTAAGGCCTCTCCTTGAGGATTTCAGGGGTGCTGCTAATAAAAGGCAGCTTCCCTGGTGGGGTTTAGGGACAATTAGCCACCTTCGTGCCTGTGGAGAGGTTGAAGGGGAAAGCCTAGCCCTTTCAGAACTTTCCAGAGCCTGGGCTTGGAGAGGGCCAGAACACAGACATGACCAGGGGGCAGGAACTGAAGTGGCCCAGGGGAAGCAGCACCAGAGCCTGGCCTAAGATCCCACCTTTGGTTCCTGCAAAACCTAATTCCCTCCAAGAGGGCCCCGTGCCAGTGGGGGTGATGTCCTCACTTACAGGGGGCACAGAGAGGGAGGCACCCCACATGTAGGCCTTGCAACTCCCCCAGCGCCCTTCCTGGGGACCTCTCATGGCCACCCACCTTGTCTTCTGTCAGAGTTTGCCCCCTGAGACCTCAACCTATGACACTTGTCCCTGCCTCGCCCCCGTGCTAGAGGGCAGGCATCACACCCTTGCCTGGAATTGGCCAGGCCTTACGGACGGGCAAACTTCCTCTCCCACGTGGATCAGTACCTGGGACCATGCCCCTGACATCATCAGGGCCGGGGGCAAATGGAGTCCCATCTCCTAACAAACTGTTAGATAAAATACGTTCTATCTTCCCACCTTGACAAATATACCATCGAAAGACCTGGAAGGCCAGATCTGAATGGGGACTCCTGTCCTGGAACAGGAAGGACAGCAGGCTGTTCTCCTTGCAGCCCCTCTCCAGCCACCATGACCCCCACACCCCTCTGCTCCCCTTTCCAGTCTTCTTCAGACGGGCAGGCCATTTAACAGCCTATATATGTTACTGCTTTTGTTGCCCCGCCTCCTCCCTCAAGTATGAGTGAGCGAACGGATTTTGTCCATTGCGTTCGCTGCCGTATCTTAGTGCCTAGAACTGGCCTGGCACAAAGAAAGGACTCGTATTTGGTGAAGGAAAGAATAAATTGGTTAAAAATCCCCCTCAGGTCTTCCCTTTGAGAATGCAAATGCTCCGGGGCAGGAGAGAATCCTCCCCAGGGCCTACAGCATCACGGCTCTGAGCTGGTGCATGTCTAATAACCCGCTCTGATGATATATGGACACAAGTTTATTATAACTTTTACAGACATAAAGGATGTGTAGCACACCATTTATAAATAATAATAAAATGTGCACTATTCTTTATAAGTTCCTTTCTAGCCAGCTGATTATCACAAGTGAGTTTTGCCAACTCTCGTGTCCGTTGCCAACCTATGGCTTCCATGGTTTGCCAAGGGAGGCCGCATGCCGATGAATGCAGCTCTTTCCCCGTGAATGTATTGTCATTAAATCTGTTAAGTGAGCTACTGTTACACTTTCCCACCCTTGTACAAATTACATTCATTAAACTGAAACCTCTTTCAAATCTTCGGCACTGCTGATTGCAGTAGGGTTATTTTAAAACGTCCACTGTATAGAGGCAGGGATTGAAACATGGTTTGATGCTGCGTTATTTAATAATGGCTGATTTTAACAGCTCAAAATATTCCTAAAATTGTACCACCCAGCTCATGCTAGCTAGAGCGAGTCTGGGGGACAGCCGGCCTGAGCCAGGCCCAGGGTCATGTGTTTGACTGACATCCTCTCCGCCCCTCGCTCACAGCGGCCTGGTCAAGCCGTGTCCTTCTCCCTCCTTCACAGAGGAGAAAGCCGAGGCTCAGAGGTGACTGGACCTCCGGTCTGCTGCGTCCGAGAGCCCTGCCCTTCCCACTCTAATGGCCTACCTCTGGGCAACCTCTCATTCACGAAACATTAGTGGCCACTTTCTTGATGTCAGATATGGGGATACAAAGGGAAGCTTCCCTCCTTCCCTTCTGGGAGATCCCAGGAGGGAGGGTCACTGAGCCTCAGAACTAGGTGTGGGTTGGTGGAGGGGGGTTCCTGAGGCTGATGGCTGGACTCCAGCCTTGAGTCACCACTCAGTCTGCCCTCCAGACCTGGGCAGGAGAGGCCCTTGCCCTGGGCCTTATGTTTTCACAATCCCTGCTCTGGCACTCTTCTTGGGGTGACGATGTTGAGCCATCTAAGACAAGGTGCCCACCTGGAGCCTGCAACCCCCGTCCCCCACCCGCTTTAGACCAAGCTCCGAGGACCCAGAACTCTGGCATCCCTGCCCAAGTAACCCTAAGCACACCTCCAGCGTCTGCGGGACCCTAGCTGGGCTCTGCCGGGCCCCTGGGTTCTGTGTAACCCAACTCTCCCCTCCTGGCCTTCTGGAAACACAACTCCGTGCTGTGCTACACTAGGCGGCGGGCTGGCTAGGGGCCTCGGGGAGTAAATGCTCCAAACACGGCTTGATGTCAGGGCACCGGAGACCGCAGAGGCCACCTCAGCCCACCCCCATTTCACAGATGGGGAGACTGAGGCCCAGAGAGTAGAAGCGCCTGCCCGAGAGTGCAGACCAGGGCTCTTTTCCCTCTCAGCCCCTTCTTTCGTTCCACCATGAGCCACAGCCAGTTACTGGTGGCACCCCCCAATCTCCCATCCCTCCTCCCGAATCCAGCTATCGGGCCTGGAGAAGCACCTAGTGGGCGCCCTCTCCTATCTCCCCCACTGCTAAGTCCCACTGACAAATGTTAACACCACATTTCCACCTCTGAGCCCCCCTCCACGCTGCCCCCCCACCGCAGCTAGTGGTGGTGGTCACTACCCCACCCCAGTGGTGTCCCCCTGCAGCAGGCGGCCCCCTGCCTGTGGGTGGGCCCAGCTCTCCCACCAGCCGTCTTCCTTCCCACCGACAAAAAAAAAAGAGCAGAGCAAATTGCCTAATGAGACCCATATTTTGCTGCGAGTTGCTAATTAAAGAGCAAAGCCAACCTACCATTAATTTGGTCCTGGGAAAGAAACTTGGCCTGTGGCAGAGAGAGGAAAACAGTCAGGGAGGGGACTCCGTGAAAGCGCCCCCCGCACCCCCAGCCCGGGCAGCCAGGCTCGAGGACACAGCCCCCCTACTCACCATCCTGGGGCCTCAGGCTGTCGCCTGTGGGCTCGAGGCTCCCACAACTGCCCACTCTGTCCCCTTCCTCCTGGCTTCAAGTCGAAAGTCGAAAGTCCGCCAAGCTGGGTGGAGGCCCCAGTAATAAATCCGCGGCTGCCATGGCGACCAGGCCCAGCGCCCGCCCCGGGGTCAGATTCCAGCTTCCCGTGCACAGCTGATGCCCTGGCCACCCGCCGCAGGGCGACGCGTTTCCCTGTGAGTAAATGGGGCTGCACAAGGGCTCCCCACGACTCGTCCTGCATCGGGAAGCTGGTGCTCTCTGGCAAATGGACACATACCACCATTCCTTCCCGGGGGGGGGGCCCTCCGTGGACGGGGGCAGGGGCGGTGATACACAGAAAGGGGGTGCCTCGGGGATCTTTCCTTTCTCTCCCCTGGGACTAGGCGGGGGGCGGACAACTCCTAGGTGTCGGGCGCTTTGCACTCTTAAAGAAGACCCATCACACAGCATCCTCTGGGCGGGAAGGAGACCCTGCCATGATGGGACGCCCCCACTGCCAAGGCCTTGGGATGCACTCTGGAGAGGGGGCCCAAGCTCCGTGCTCTTGGGCTGGATTCAAATCCTTCCCTCAGGTCCATTTGCTGAGTGACCTTGGCACGTCATTTCACTGTGCTGTGCCTCAGTTTCTGCGCCGGGCCTCATCACAGGGCTGTCGAGAGAATCAAAGGGCCAGCGCATGATCGGTTCTCCACTTCCTTCCTTCCGGGGACCCTGAGGGTAGGGGTGGGGTGGTGCCTGCAGTGGGGTCTCAGGCCCCACCGCCAGCTACCCCGGGGGGGGAGGCTCACAGGGAGGCCTCTTAGGTGACTTTCCCCAGCCAGGAAGGCTCCTCTTCTTCATTTCCCTCTTCTGCCCCCCAGGACTCCTCCCCGCCCCCTGTCAGCCTGTCCCCATCTCCTCGCCCCAGAAGTGGGGTGGTTCCCGAGGGACGCTGCGCTGGGCACAGCTGGGTCTCACCCTTCCTCTCCTCCCCAGCTGCTGGCTCCCAGTCTGTGGGGCTCCAACTCCAGGGCACCCCCCGCCTTGTTAGGACTGGCATGGAGGGCCCAACAGGCCGTGCTCGGCACAAGGGCCCCCAGCCCAGGGGACGCGTGGGTCCTGGTGAGGGGCTGCACGTGCCTGCAGGAAGGGGGACCTCTTGCTAATGTGTATGGCGTGGACAGGGGGCCTGCCCTTGGTCTGCTCTCCCTCCCTCCTTCCTGACCGTGTCCACATGGAAGATTCTCTTTTCCCCCAGATGATGTCTCCTGAGTCCCCTCTTCACATCTGTTTCTAGACCCAGAGAATTTCAGCTGGAGGATTTGACTCCTCTCTGTTGGGGCTGAGAAGAGGAAAGATGGGCGGGATGCAGGAGGCAGGAGAGGAGGGAGCTTCTGCTAATAGCCTTGTGGGGAGAAGTGAGGCGACGTCATGTGGGGCCTTGGAGGCCGGGGTGGGTGGGGGGGCGCAGAGCTGAGGCTTGTGGGGAGGCCTGCAGGGGCCAGGCCAGAGCACTGGCTCGGGATTGCCCCGTGTTTGGGAAGGGGCTCATGGGGGAGACAAGACATTTTCTTGGGTCTAGGTCAGTCAGTGTGTGATCAAAAAGACCTGCTCGGGGAGGGGTGGCTCCATGAGGGGTTGCTCTGAAAATCCATCAGGCTGTGTACTTCCCTGGGTTGTGTGAATGCTACACTTCAACTCCACATGAAAAACAGAAACCCCCTCCGACACCACCTGGGGGCCGAGACTTTGTTCACCGGAAGGGCCCCCATCACCAGTTTCTGACTCAGCAGTTAGAATGGGGCAAGAATTTGTATTTTCTTCTGCTGTCCTGATGCTGCCAGTCAGGGCCACCCTTTGAGAACCACTGGCCTCCAGTAGAGCCAGATGGAGTGGGAAACCAGGTCACAATTAAGAAGAAATTCTAGGGAAATGTTTCCAGTAAACTGCCCAAAAGACTCTAATAATTTGCTATGAATTCTTTCCATTCTAAATATTCACTTTCATACCTAATTTTTTTTTTTAGATTTTATTTATTTATTTGAGAGAGAATGAGAGCGAGCACATGAGAGGGGGGAGGGTCAGAGGGCGAAGCAGACTCCATGCTGAGCAGGGAGCCTGATGTGGGACTCGATCCTGGGACCCTGGGATCATGACCTGAGCCGAAGGCAGTCGCTTAACCGACTGAGCCACCCAGGCGCCCTTCATACCTAATTAATTTTTAAAGATTTATTTATTTACTTTAGAGAGAGAGAGAGAGAGACAGAGCGTGCATGCACTGGAGCGGGGAGGAGGCGGAGGGAGAGAGAATCTGAAGCAGACTCTCAGCTAAGTGCAGAGCCCAATGCGGGGCTCGATTTCATGACCCTGAGATGGTGCCCTGAGCCAAAATCAAAAGTCACTTAACTGACTGAGCCACCCAGGCGCCCCTCATACCTAATTTTTTATTCACTTTTTTTTCTGTTTTCTTATCAAGGACCCCCCCAAGCTGTTTAAGCTCCAGGCCCCACACGACCTGCTCATGAGACACCCAGCAAGTCTTGCTGTGGAGAAGAGGCCAGAGACAGGAGTCCAGTGAGGTTGCCGGGCAGGTGGGGGCACAGCCTACGACGATGCGACGTCGAGCATCTCCTGTCCAGTGTTGTCTGCTAACAGGAGCCCCAGTAAGTCCTGGGGGCTGTGTGGTAAGTCTGAGACCCCGAGGGAGTAAGCGACTTGCCCAAGGCTCGGTGCCAACCTCCAACAAACCAGCCTCCCCACCTTCCCCCAAAGGGCACCTTCTCTGTTTCAGCCTCTGGAGTGGGCTCGCAGCAGAGCGGGCAGGCTTGAGGGGCCATCTCGGAGAGGCAGGCCTGGAGATGCCCTATCCTGGCTCCCCGCCCCCCATGCCCCCCAGACTCCTCACAAGAGAGCTGGGACTGACTGGGAGGAGGCCCTTCTTGCCCCCCACCCCCAGCACCCCACAGGGTGGCACGCAAGGCCAACGGACAGTAGCAGGGCCCGCTCGCAGCCCCTGACCGGCCTCAGACCAGCCACTGTCTCCCCGGCCCCAGGGATCTCCCTCCTGCCGCCCAAATTCACACCCAGAGCAAGCAGCAGCCACCAGCCAGGCTGGGCTCCACACTGGTCTTTATTCACACCTCTCTCCGCCCATGGAACCCGGGGCTGGGGGCCCTCTAAGGGGGCTGCAGAGGGACCCCAACATGAAAGGAGCATCTGAGGCACGGGGCTCCCTGAAAACACAGGAGAGGAGGCAGGGCCCGGGGAAGGCAGGGCAGGCCCCCTGAGACCCACAAGCTCGCCGAGCCAGTGCTGGCTGGGAAATGAGACTGGTGCCGGCAGCTGGGTGGGCAGACGTGGCCCCAAGGTCTGGGGGAAGGCGGGCCCGGGGTGTCCTATGGGAATGAAGCCTCCCTTTTCTGGGAGCAGGGCCACGAGCAGAAGCCATGAGATTCAGGCTGAGACAAGGCCTACAGGGGAGAGAGCCTCCAGATCCGCACCACTCCCAACGTCCCCCAAATGCTCCTTGGCCCTATAATGGGGCTCAGGGAATACTGCAAGTGTTTGAGAACACAGCCTTCAGCTGCAGCTCAGACATGCTGGTCAGGCTGCCAGGAAGGGGTGCCACAGTTCTGGGGGGGGAGCAGGGAGACAGCTTCTGGCAGAGGGAAATGGTGCTCAGGGGAGTCGGGCGGCACAACACTCCGTGTGACCTGAGTTTGGGTGAGGATCTGCAGCGCGCACACCCTTCCCGGGGTAGCAGAGGGCAGCGACGAGAGAACGATCCGTCCATCCCAGGGCTGCCCCAACAACCAGCCCACGGACACACTTTGGGCCCTGCTCCCAGCTGGTGCAAATGAGGCCCAGAGGAGGGATGTGCTTTGCTCAACAATACCCAGAAAGTTAACTTAACCTTTGTAATCTGGCCTCCAGGGTCAGGGCAGGCCTGAGGGGTGAGCCAGGTGGCGGGTGACATGCCCAGTCCTCTCACCACTGCTGCCCCACCCGCCAGGCCTACCAGAAGCCACCGCAGGAAGAGACCCGCCCTGAGCGGTGAGTGAGAGGGCCCCACTCCAGTCAGGTGCACGGGAAGGCAGGCCCACACCTCGGCCTGGACACACGGCCTCCAACTATATCCCATCCTGGAAAGATCCAAACCGAAGAGAAACTTGGGCCAAACAATCGCGTCTTACGACGACGCTCTCTGCACGCGCGCGCGTGCACACACACCCCGTCCATGTGCACAATGCGCATCCGGCCGGCTGCTGTTAGGATAGCGCACACACGGGTGGATACACGCGTCCGCACGCACGCACGCACATCCCCGCTCAGCCACTCTGCGGCCCGTCTCCCGCCAGGCAGAGCACCGGTGGCTGGTGCCAGGGACTCAGCGTCGGCTGCTGACGTGCAGGGTGTAGAAGGCCCAGGGCTCAGGGACGTAGATGACACCCGGGTACTTCTTCCTGAGTACCGTGTCATTCCACAGCCAGGCGACCCACAGGGCCACAAGCAGGAGGGTGAGGGCGAAGGAGTAGAAGAGGAATAGGCCGTTGCTGTCCAGGAAGAGGCGCTTGCGCTTCTGGTGCAGGACAAGGGCCAGCATGGCAAAGAAGGTGAAGATGAAGAGGATGAAGATCTGGCCCTCGGTGACCAGGTACCTGAAGAGGCCAGTGGGGGAGGTGAGTCAGAGGCTCTATCCTGCCCGGCATCCCTCCCTACACCCCCATACCAGGCTGCCTCCGGGTCAGCCAGAGCAGCTCATCTCATGGAGGAGCAGGGAACCGTCCTACTCTGAGCCACGGCCCACAGGCAGCATATTGATTTGGCTTGTAGAGTTGCTATTTTTTAAAAATGTTGAGTTTGTTACCAACATTTAACTAACAGATTAGCAGAACATGCGGATTTCTGGTTTCTTTGGTCATGTCAGGCCCCTATACCCGCACGAAACTGATTAGAGGAGAAAATGGCTGTCCCTCTAGAAAGAGCATGGTTCTGCTGTTTGCCACAGTCCCCACCGTTCCCTATTGCCTTACTTGAGGCCTACTTGATGCCCTTCTGTTACCAGCTTGGTTCCTATAGGCATTTGAGTTTGGGAATGCAGCTGCAATTCATAGGGTTGTCATTACTGTCTCCTTGAGGGCTGGGACAGGCTCAGATCTCCCAGGGTTCTCTGCAGCTTCTAAGGCAGTACCTAGCACATGGCCAGGAATCGGTAGATTTGTTGGAGGGCTTCTGAGAGGTTGTCTGGTCCACTCCCCTGCCTCTAGAGAGAAACACGATGCTGACCCATTCCACTCAAGGAATGACAGCTCTGCAACTCACAGGCTGTGGGACCTTGACATCCTGGAGCTTCTGTGTTCTTACTTAGAAAGGGGGCATAAGTGGCCCTATCTCTCGAGACGTAAGAGACTGACAAGAGCTGTGTACATCTCTTACTTGGAAACGCATGTTGCTCAACAAAAATGGTTACTGTTCCTACTGTGGCCGTCTCTGCACTGACACGCTGGGCGGGGAGAACCAGGCAAGAAGCCCTCTGCGTGTCGAACCACTTTCCTTCTTGCTGTGGTTGCCACTCATTCTTTTTCACCCTGCCTTCAGGGGGCATACAGATTGGCCCTGGTCGACCCTCTCCACCTGGCCGGGGATGGACCCAGGGGTGGATCCTAGGGACCTGGCCCTAGGAAAGAAGGCCCTTTTCATTCTGAGGCAAGCTTTCCATCAGAGAGGGGTCCAGTCCTTCCTATGACACCCACCAATGCTCAGGGGGAGCCTGTCCCCGGGGCAGAAGTGACAGAACAGAGGTAGGGGCCTGGCTGAGGCCTGAGTCCTCTGAAATGGGAGGAGAGCTCCGGAAGGCACAAAGAAACCAGGCAAGGAACTTCCCCCTTATCTGTCCTTGTCACCTTCATAGTGCTTTATAGTTTATGAAGCCTCTTTGCCTCCTTCTAGATCCTCACTATCTCCTGAGAGGGAGACAAGCAGGGGCTGTCCCAATTTCACAAAGGAGGAAACTGAGGCCCACAGGGCTCTATGGGCTCAATATTACAGGTGGATTCTATGGCACTGGGGTTCCGGGAGGGAGGGCAGAGGAGCATGAGAATGGAGAGGGGCACTCAGGCCTGGCTTCCTGGTAACAGAGACGCTACCACAAAGCACTGTCACCGCCCCCACTAGACAGAGGAGGAAGCAGGAGCCCAGAGGGGGACTGTGGTCCAGAGCACATTTTTACCGCCTGGCTCACTAAATGTCCCCGCCCACCCCTCCCCCAGGTCTGAGGGCACTCACCAATAGTATAGGCCACTGGGCAGCACCAGGACCAGGGCCACCCCTGGTATCGAACTCTCAGCTTTGGTGGGAGTGAAACAACCGCTGAAGTACATGAAGAGGATGAGGAAGAAGGGGACGTACCTGCAACAGGGAGGCCAGGGCCTCAGAGGCCTGCCCAGCCGCCCCATCGCCCCTCCACCCGGCCCTCCCCCTCCTTGGGCTGCTCCCTTGCACCATCCCATGCAGGTCGCTTTATGGTTTACAAAACACCCGGTTTAGGCCAGGGCACTCCTCCCCGCCAGACCTCCCCGTGCTGGGGGTCCAGGGTGGGGCAGGAAGGAAGCAGGAAGAGGAGGCCTGCTCCTGGCACAGGCAAATCAGAGGCCCACAGGCCGCGGTGGGGGGACCCTCCCACCTCACTCCGCGTGGGTGTGTGTAGGGCGAGCCCCTGTCTCACCCTGGCACCCCTCACACCAGCAGTACCCCCCCACCCCCGGAACAGGTGTACCCAGCAGGGCCAAGGGGGGAGAGCCTCCAGGTCCAGGTGAAAAAAAAAAGAGAGAGCGAGAAAGAGGGAACCATACCTGCTGGGGTCCTCCAAGGGGCTTTGTGAAGCCCCCTCCCCCATACC
This sequence comes from Phoca vitulina, assembly GCF_004348235.1. Classification (NCBI taxonomy): domain Eukaryota; kingdom Metazoa; phylum Chordata; class Mammalia; order Carnivora; family Phocidae; genus Phoca; species Phoca vitulina. Next base: position 33,651,945 of record NW_022589723.1, read on the forward strand.
TAACCCACAGCCTCACCCCTTCCCCACGCACAGCATCCCACCCAAAAGTACCAGCCTCTCTCCTCTCCACACAGGCTGCCTCTCCCACAGCCCCTTCTCTCAGCTACCCTGTCTCCCCCTCACGCGGTGCCCCCCCCACCCCACCCCCGCTCCTCCCTTCCCAAACTTCCCGGGGGAAGGTCTCTGGCAAAGGCCTGTCCAGGGCTCCTGGACTCACAGCCAAGAGGACCAACTCTGCCTGTTCTAAATGGATCCTGGAAACACGAGTGTAGGCCCGGTGTGCCAGGAGCCGGCCAGCTCACTCAGGGCTGAGGCCACGGGGTGCAGGGCTTGCTGGCTGCCCCCCCCCCCCCGCAAACCCTCTCACTGGCCCCAGCTCCTCCTGTGAGGTGGGGGGCGGAACAGACAGCTGCCGGCAGCTGGGGCCCCGGCTCTCCCGCGGCTGCGCACAGCTGGGAGGTTTCCGCCGCCTTTGGGGTGAAGGGGGGCCCTCCCCGGAGTTCGAGGAGCGGGACAGACAGCTCCTCCCCCCTCGGGGCCAGCTGGCCCTCCTCGGCTTCGTCCCGACCTCCACTCCCAAAGCCCGCGTCCTGACACGGCGGGGTCCCCGCTCGGCGCCCACGCTCAGCCCACCGCGGCCAGAGGGCGGGCCTTGAGCCCTCCCCCCAGGCTCCGGCAGGGCCGGGGAGGGACAGCCGCTCGCTGCCCTCTAGTGGCCGCCGCGGGCACTGCCGCGCTGAGCCCCGGAGGGCCCCGCGCCCCACACCCAGACGCTCGTCCAGTGTCCGCGAGGCCGGGCCCCGGGTCCCTGGGGAGGCAGCCCGGCTGGCGCTGCCTCCCTGGCTGAGACTGGCCCCCACACTCACCACATGGAGTGGCCCAGGTACTCGTCGTAGTAGTAGAGCAGCTCGAAGGAGTCGATCTGAGGACAGGGGCATGGCAGGGGAGAGCGGCAGGTGCATGGCGGCGGGGGAGGGGGGGCGGGCTGCTGGGGCCCACGCAGCCCACCCTTCCCCAGGCCCGGGTTTCCCCCCAGCAGCCCTCATTCCCCACCCTCGGTCTTGCCCTCTACTGCAGGGGGCCCGGGTGGGAGCACCCAGTCAAAGTGCCACTTCCTAAAGTGTCACCAGCATCCTAGCTCGGCGGGTACAGCGCCCTCACCTAGCGGAATGCCTTTAGCAGGTCAAGCACAGTGACGGGTCGGGGTGATCTCTGGCCTCCAGGACAGACTGTGCCCAAAGGCTTTACATGCAGTGGGGGAGGCGGCCTCACCAGCGTCTCTGGCTGGAGATTCTTGATGATGGGATTCTCCCGGACAGACAGGTGGTGCTGGTAGCCACTGAAGAGCAAGCGGTGGTTCACGGAGTCGCCCACCAGGTGGATGCTGGCGCCCATGACGAAGGTGATGATGCTGATGTAGATCATGGAGCGCGGCAGGGTTCGAGGGGACCGCTCGATGAGCTGGGGTCAGAGGGACGCCGGACGCATGACTCAGCCTCCTCCACAACATGAGACACCCCCTGGTCTCTCCCCTGCTGCCTGGCATCGGACGGATGCTGCTGGCTGAAAAGTCACTCGGAAATTGGGTCCCTTTAGCAGGCTAAGCCAGCCTCTGGAGTCTCATAGGATCCCCGTGAAGCCAGCAGGAGCTGGGAAACAGCACCCCCTTTCCTCAGAGAAGCAGACTCAGAGGGACTAGCTGATTGCCCAAGGTCGCATGCAGGCTCCAGGCCCGGCCCTCTCCCTACCCCCAGCTGTGCCTCTGGGTGGCTGGGCTGGCTCAGCGGAGGTGGGACCCTCTGATTTCTGAGCCACTGGTGCATGGTAATCACGAAGAAAATGTCAGGGAAGTGGGGGGGGGGTGGGGGTGGGGAGGATGCTTTGGAAACCAAACTATTTAACTTAGGACTCCTCTGAATTCTAATTTTATACCCTGCTACTTTTGGTGATTAGAAACATCTTTCTAGAAACAAAATGATGGGGATGGTAGATGGCGATAGTTGTTTTAAGAGCCCTTATTTGGACGTGCAAAGCCGGCAGCCCTGGCTAGCTCTGTGCTCCCAGTGACATCTCCAAATCCCGGAGTCCTGGGCCAGAGTAGAGGTCACCTCTGTTGCTGCCACCTGGACCCTAATTGCCTTCCCAACTGGTCCCTGACTTCTCCGCAGACAACCAACCCACTCACTCCTTATGCCTCAGCCTCCCCAAATGTACTGTAGTTTCACAAGCATGAGCCTGTCTTCAGGTCCTTTTGCTTGACCACCTCTCCCACATCATCCCCTGGCACACGAGGCTGATGCCCAAATCAGACACCCCTCCTTGGGGAGGGCTTCTCCATGCCTCCTGGCCAGGCCTTTGATGTGTCCCTCCATCACAGCCTTCGCCCCCCAGGCTGAGGCAGGGTAGGCCTGCTTCCACCTGCTTCCATGACTCCCAGGGCTCGGCACCAGCTTCTTGCCTGAGGAGGAGGGGATGAGGGTGGGAAGGTAGAGCAGGGAGCCTGGGACTGTACCTTGAGCAGGAGGAAGGGCGTGATGACGTTGTAGGCCATGTGGAAGTAGTCCCCCACGCTGGGCTTGTTGAGTGGAAACCATTCGAGAGGGAACACCAGCTGGGGAGCAAAGGGAGGAACGGTGTTCACGCGGGCAGAGCCCCACAAGGCCCTCGGCGAATCAGCCCCCACCTCCTCCACACACACTTAACTCTTTCTGTGATCTCTGGGGATCCTCTTGGCAGCCCTGGGGTACCCAGCAGAGAAACTGAGTCCCAAAGAAGGTAAATGGACTTGTCCCCAGGCATACTAGTAGATGCAAATCCAGGGCCTGACTCTGTGTCCCGCTCCCAGTGGGTACTAAATAAATGTCCCTGGGTACTGGTCTGGGAGCTGGAGGCTGCTTTGGGACTTCGTGGTGACCCTTGGTTTCCCCCTCTGCAACACAAGAAATGTGACCCAGGTGGTCGACTTGGGCCCTTAGGAGTCTGACGCTTCAGGTCCTATGATGATGGAAAGATCTCCTGACCACTAGGCCCCATGCTCTATGCATGGAACAGATGGACTGCTTCCAAATCAGGTCAAAAGTATACGTTAGGAAACAAAGGAGAAAATAAGTGAGTTCTACAAAGTAGCTTCAGTTCTTTCTTTCTTACCTTCCCTGAGAGAAGAGGCAGGCCAGGGGCAGTTCCTCTGCCTGGAAAGCCCTCTCTTATTGGTCTACCCCAGTGGGTCCTGGCCTTGTCAGGGTCAGTGTGAAAACCCCCATGCAAAGTCAAAACAAGTTATGACCCCCCAAACTGTACTTCCGGGATCTGTTGACTGAGAACACAGGCAATGACCACAAATTTCAACTGAAATTGTAAATGTTTATCTCTTTTAATTCAGAAATGCCACATTGGTTAAAACTAACCCACACATATAAAAACTCCCAGGATATAGAACTCTGTTCCTCTCTTTCTCTCTTACTCGGTGTGTATCTCTGTATCTTCACCTATATCAAGATATATATTTGGATATCTACACCACATGTTCTTTATCCATTCATTTACTGATGGACACTTAGGGTGCTTCCATCATTTGGCTATTGGAAATAATGCCACAATGAACATAGCGGGGCATACATCTTTTCGAATTGGTGTTTTCATTTTCTTTGGGTAAATACCCAGTAGTGGAATTACTGGATTGTACGGTATTTCTGTTTTTAATTTTTTTTTAGGAAACTCCATACTGTTTTCCCCAGTGGCTGCACCAATTTACATTTCTACCAACAGCACATGAGGGTTACCTTTTCACCACATCCTCGCCAACACATTACTCAGCCACAAAAAGAATCTTCCCATTTGCAACAATATGGATGGACCTAGAGGGTATTATGCTAAGTGATGTAAGTCAGAGAAAGATAAATGCCATATGATTTCACTAAACATGGGGAATAAAAAAAAAAAAAAACAATGAACAAACAAACACAGAAGTAGAATCATAAATACAGAGAATTGGTGATTGCCAGATGGGCAAAATAGGTGGAGGGGATTAGGAGGCACAAACTTCCAGTTACCAAATAAGTAAGTCATGGGGCTGAAAAGTATCGCGTAAGGAATACAGTCAGTAATATACTGTAATGATGCCGTATGGTGCCTACGCTTAGTGCGCCGGGCACGGACAACGTAAAACTGTCAAAGCACTATGTTGTACACCCGAAGCTAATAAAACACTGTACGTCAACTATACTTAAATTTCTTTAAAAAAGATACATACAATGGCTGCAATATTCTTTGTGATAGCAAAATACCAGAAACAGGCTGACTCTTCATCTAACCAGACGAGCTGAATACGTTATAGCGCATCTTTACCATAGCAGGTGAAGTAGCCATTATCAGAAATGACCCCTTACGGGTACTGACATGGAAAGACAGCCATCGTATATCCTAAGGTAAAGCAAGCAAGTTGTAGGATAAGGCGTAAAGTAAGATCTCATTTCAGGTGGAAAAGGAAAGAGAATATAGAATATGTTTGCAGGAGCAGAGAAAGGAGTGGGTGGCTGTGCCCCAGACCGTCAGGGGTGGGACTGGAAAGGGAGAATCGAACACTTCTGCATAGACCTAGGCATTAGTTGACTTGTTACAACTACTACATACTACTTTTATAACTTGTACGAGTTTGGTTTTCGTTATTACAGATTCGGGAATGTCATGCCTACATTTCAAAAGCTCCACTGTATACAGGAGCTTTTCAAATGTATACTCTCCTAACAAGCCCACCTAGGTTGCTGGGCAGGCTGGGGAAGTGATTTGCCCTGCGGGACACCGCCCTGGCCAGCTGTGGCTGAGTCCCAAGGAGTGAGGGCAGAGGACAGCCATGAGCCTGCTCCCCCTCTCCATAGCATCAGTGTGATGGGCAGCTCCTTTGGCCCCCAATCTGTGCGACCTTCATGCGGGAAGGGGGCTTGGAGCAGCCAGGCCAACCAGCCTTCTTACGGATGAGAGAACCAGAGCCCAGCAGACAGTGACTTGCCTAAAGCCACCCACAAAGCTGACCAGGTGCCCTGACTCCTGGCTCAGTCTCTTTTCTTTCTCCTACACTTAAACAACATGTAAGCCTTACAGAGAGTCTGCAGAAAGGAGAAACAGCATCCACCCCAAATCTGCCCCCAACAGTGCCACCAGAATAGCTTTTTTTTGCTAAAGATGTATTTATTGGGGCGCCTGGGTGGCTCAGTCGTTAAGCGTCAGCCTTCGGCTCAGGTCATGATCCCGGAGTCCTGGGATCGAGCCCCGGATCGGGCTCCCTGCTCGGCGGGAAGCCTGCTTCTCCCTCTCCACTCCCCCTGCTTGTGTTCCCTCTCTCGCTGTGTCTCTGTCAAATAAATAAATAAAATCTTAAAAAAATAATAAAGATGTATTTATTTGAGAGAGAGAGAGAGCGTGCACGCAAGAATGAGTGGGGGGAGGGACAGAATTCCAAGCAGACTCTGCGCTGAGTGCAGAGCCTGATGCGGAGCTCGATCCTAGGACCCTGAGATCTTGTCCTGAGCCGAAATCAAAAGTCAGCTGCCTAACCGACTGAGCCACCCAGGCGCCCCAGATTAGCTTTTCATATCCCCTTCGAGTCTCTGACCCATGTGTACAAGATGCTGAGATCGTCACTGACTTGCCATCAGGCAGTATGTACACCGCCACCACCCCTTTTCTCCCCTCGAACGACCCCCGCTGCTCTAGAGTACCCAGGATTCCTGTTTCATGGCCAGACGACATTTTCTGTACCGGATACAGAAAGCTGATGCACCCAGTCCCTACTGCTGGACACTGAAATCACGTCCAAGGTAAGCAACACTGCAAGGAACAGCTTTGCGTACAGAGGCTGTTGTCCTCTTGCTGATTACAGCTTCAGGGCAGATTCTCGAAGGGGTCTTACTGGGTCAGGAGGGACGAACATATCAGGGTTCTGCAGATAAACATGACAGCAAGGGGGTAGGCTCTGGGGCCAGATGCTTGCGTGAGGAAGCTGGCTCTTCCACTTGCTACTCGGGTGACCCTGAGCCAGGGCCTTGCCCTCTCTATCCATGAGTCTTCCCATCTATAAAATCGAGACTAGCAAGGGTGTTGAGGCAAGGATTCAATAAGTTTAAACACATAAAGGGTTTAGAACAGAGTGAGCACTCAATGTACGTTAACCACTATTTCTACTTCCCCATTATTATGATTATTATTGTTGTTCCTTCAATAAAAGTGCTTTGAGGGGCGCCTGGGTGGCTCAGTCAGTTGAGTGTCTGACTCTTGATTTCAGGTCATGATCTCAGGGTCCTTAGATCCGCCCCGAGTCAGGCTCCGCACTCAGCGTGGAGTCTACTTAAGATTCTCTCTCTCCCTCTCCCTCTGCCCCTCCCCCGCTCACGTGTGCGCATGCTCTCTCTCTCTAAAATAAATAAATCTTGGGGCGCCTGGGTGGCTCAGTTGTTAAGTGTCTGCCTTCAGCTCAGGTCATGATCCCAGGGTCCTGGGATCGAGCCCCACGTCGGGCTCCCTGCTCGGCGGGAAGCCTGCTTCTCCCTCTCCCACTCCCCCTGCTTGTGTTCCTGCTCTCGCTATCTCTCTCTCTGTCAAATAAATAAATAAAATCTTTAAGAAAAATAAAAAAATAAAATAAATAAATCTTAAAAAAATAAAAAAATAAAAATGCAACGAGCGCTTAGGCCAGGAACTGTTCTAGGTGCCTAGTTGTCACCTTGACAAACTGCTTTCCCAAAGGGCTTTGCTAATTTGCATTATCACTAGCATGTGCAAGGTGTCCGTTCCAGTATTGGATGTAGTTATCGTTACCATACGCACACACGAATTAACAACTTGGTACATGGTGGTACCTCACTCAATTTGTTCACATTCTGTTACCTATTTATCTATCTACGTATGTCCTTATTACAAGCCAGGGGCTTGGGCCCTCTTCCGGAATTAATCTCGGTGGAGGCCACCACTATCCACCGATGCATGGAGTACCCTGGAGGGAAGGGGATGGTTTCACAAGCTAGCACGAACACTTCCCTGAGGCTCAGAGTCATAGATAATATGCAAAATCAGCCTATACTCTTTACCTCCGAAAAATAATATTATACCAAGGCCGTGGGGAATGCTCTGCTTTCTTTCCCACACCCTGTTGTATGGCTTGGTGATTTGGTTAAAGCCGGGTGTGGGACGGTGGGGTGGGGGAGGGGCACAGTATCCCTGTTTAGGGCCACCGGTTCCCCTGTGAGAGTCAGGGCACAGTATGACTATGCAGGCCCCCAGGACCCCCGCTTGCTGGCACAGACACAGAGCTAAAGGACATGTAAGCATCCAGGCCTATTCTCGCAGTTTACTGTAGGGAAAGTGACTTGTCTAAGGTCACTCGGCTAATTCAAGTCACACTGTGTCCTCACTGCTGGTAGGGGCTCTGTCCACGGCTTCACACTCACCATGGCAATGGGGCGGCCAAAGTCCAGAACCCAGTTCTGCAGGGTGAAGTAGAACCAGAGGTCAAGGTGGAAGGGAGCTGTGCCTGCAGCTTCATCAGCCTTGGTGGCGCTGTGCCTGGGAAGGAACCGGACAACAGGGGTCAGCTCTTCTCTCCGCCCAGGAGAGTCTTCCCCGAGATGAGCCACAGAGACATATGGGGATTTGAGGGCAGGAGGATTAATTTCTAGGACTTTTGCTGGAAATACTGGCTCTGAGGCCAAGGGGAACGTGTCCTGGGAATGGATTCCGGCTGCCCTATTGTTAGCTTAGCTTCTCTGTGGTTCAGGAAGGAAACTGCCAAACTGGTATTGGGCATTCTCACCTATAGAATGACGGGGAGACGAAATGGGGCAGAGGATACAATGTGGCTAGAAAATGTGAATCATGATGACAGATGACAGCAGTGAGCCTTTATTGAACACTTACTATAGTCCGGGCCCATTATAGCTGCTTGCATGCATTATCTCATTTAATCCGCACAGAAATCCTTTGAGGTTGGAATATCATCCCCATTTTACACAGCCAAATATGTGCGCCTAAATGATGAGACTCCATAGCTTATATTTTTAACCTCTCTGCCATCATCACATCCACAGTGATTGGGCCACCAGATGGGCATGTGACCTCAGCTGGACCCATCAGAGGCTTCTAGTGAGATTTGCCTTATAGACTGCAGACTGGGATCAACAGGCCCTTTCCCTCAGTTCCTGAACTAGGAGGAAGTAAGAATGGCGCTGCTGGGGTCACTCTTCTCACTAACCCACAGTGCAACGAGCCAGCAGGGGACAAGCTGATCCAAGAGACACGGCAAGAAGTGGAACGCCATCTGACAACACATCTTTGGATGCCTGTCCCTCCTGCAAAGCAGTTGGCCATCTGCTTTTCACAGATGAGCTGAAGTTCAAGGGCCAGTGCATATGCCACTTCCTCCAGGAAGGCTTCCCCGATGAAGCTTTTCCCAAAACCCTACCAGCCCCACTACAGGGGTGCTTCATCTCTAACTCCCAGTCTAGCCATGACATCATGGGCCTGGAGTTTTGCTTGTATCTAGCCTCTCCAGAAGATGAGTGACTTTTAAGGTTCTCTCAACTCACCCACCGCGTCAGAGTCCAAATCCTCTTTACGATGTCCCTGACACTACTTGCATGCCTCCAGTGACAAGCAGCCTGCTACTTCCTAAGATGACTGAGGTGTGAGTTTTATTGCTCTATTTGTGCCAAGAGCAGAGCTGTGTGAATGGCCCATATTACCCAGAGTTCTCAGCTCAGTTCCTGGTTTACACTTCGCGATTGCTGGCTGATTTAAAACCACCTCAATCTCTAGTTACTCATTCGTTTTACTGGCAAATATTAGAGGCGACATGAAGGTCCTCTCAGTGCTACTATTGCTTCTGTAACTTTTGGGGATCCCTTTCAGCCAATCGAAGAACGGCCCACAGTGGGCTTGTAAAGCAGCCCAGAGGCAGAGGGGCAAGCTCCTGGGGTGGGGGACAGGGGGTCTCACCATCCTCTGATGGCTGGCAAGACAGGTGGGGTGGGCCTTTCTTGGGTCAACTAAGTCTTCTTGTCCCTTTACTCAGTGCCCACCCCCCAACTTACTGAGTGCTGAGTGTGCACTGTGCTCGGAGCTTCACCTGCACCATCTCACTGAATGAGCAATACCAGGAGGTCGTTCCCCTCTTGTGTGACAGATGAGGATGCTGAGGCTTACAGGGGTTGAGTGCTTAGCCAAGACCACCCCCGTAGTAAGGGGCTACAGCAACTACTCTTTTTGTCAGCCTATTCCCCACTCCATGCCTCTTCTAGTAAGAGATGATGTTCCCTTGGCCACAGGGAGGGCCTGTAACCTAAGCCAGCCCGGTGGGACTTTTCCAATCAGAGTTGGTGGAAAGAGTGCCTTCCCTTCTGGCACTGGGGTGCTAAGGATGCCAGTCCCGGGCTGCCTGTGGCCAAGGAGCCAGCCTCAAAGGACAGCCAGGCGAGAATGAAGCAACCCTGCAGAGAAGACCAGGAAAAAGGAAGAGGCAAAGCCCTGAGAGTTCTAGGCAGCCCCCAGGTAACGGTTTGGCCACATGAGCCAATATATTCCTTTTTGCTAAGGGCACTATAGTTCACACTGGCTTTATGTCACTTGCAACCCAGGAGTCCTGAACAGCATAAATGCAAACCTGTGTCTATATGAACTCAAGAACTGTGCTCTAAATAGTTTCCTCTTCTGTTTCTGTTATAATAAACTATGTGTCATATGAAGAGATCAAGACAGAGAAGGCTCAGTAAGGCCTGGGGCAGTATGCAAAGCCTGCATGAAGGAAGAGAGCCTGAAAGCATGGATGGGTGGATTTAAGTAGGCAGAAAAGCAGGAGAGTTGGATGGAAGGCCTGGAGTGGAAGGAAGGAAGGCGCTGCATGGAGTTGAATGCCCCGGCTTATCAGTAGAGAGGAAGAGAAGTGAGAGAATGGCTGGGCTTCAGACTGGGCAGATAGTCAGAAACTCGCTGTGAGGACTGCTCTGACATGGGTCTGAGATGAGGGACTGGCTTAGAGGGCCCACCTGCCCTTCCCCTTAGTGACTATCAGTCAAGGCCTCAAAAAGCAGGTGGTGAGAACCTCCAGGCCTGAAGAACTTGGTGGGAGAAAGAGGATAACAACCCTCAGTGTTTTATTCTGGAAACCTCCAAACTGGGCAAGGAGTAGGATGTTTGCTACAGAAGAGAAACGTATTTTGAAAGCCTGGGGAAGTACTCAGGTATGGGTCTCTGGAAGCTGTGGATACCTAGCATATACTAGGGGCTCAGTAATTATTTCCTCCTCTACCCAAGAGGGCATCTCAGTTAGTGGAGATCCCCGTCAGTAGTCCAGCCTGGCTTAGCAGGCAGGAAAAAAAAGGGCAGATACAGGGCACTCAACTTGGAAATCAAGATTGGTTAGCATCTGACTGGTTTTCTTCTGTTGGGACTATGACCACAGGAGGCAGATTATGGAGGGTGAAGGCATCCTCTCCCCTAGTCCTTGTCCTGAGGATGAGCAACCTCAAGCCCGTCCCAAGTTCCTGACTCCACAGACTTCACACACTGAGCCCCCAGCCTGTGCCAGCTCTAGATCTCAGTCATCGGAAACTGCAGCCGAGAACACCAGTCCATGGCAGGTAACCCAAGACAAGGATGGCCTTTTCTCTCTTCCACAGCTTTCCAAGTCTACCATATGGGGGAACTGATACCATGACAGGTGGGGAACACATAACATACAGCTGAAATATTCAAAGCAGTCAGCATCTGCAGGATTGCCTGGGAGAAAAGGAAGGACTCAGCCATGGTGGAGTCAAGCAGGGACCCATAAATGGGAACGATAGCGGGATTAATTTTGGTTCTATATAAAGAATGGTAAAATACGTGACATGATGGAAAGCTTGAACAAAAAATGAGAAAATGAAGGCAAATAAGAGGGAAAAAGAAAGGCAATTAGAAACCCCAGGAAAAACAAAAACAATATAAGAGAACATATGGTACTGTTAAACATTCCTTGGCTCTGTAGGGAATGTTTACATGGCTTAACTAATAAAAACATTGCATACTGATTTTCAAAGTTTAGAATCCATGCACACACAAAACATGGAAGACAACTATGCCTAAAAACAGCAGGTAAATACCATTAAACTTGAGAACATGAAAGTAAAACTATAGAGGATAGGAGTTAGGGGAAAGGGTAGGGAAAGCCAAACGTTAGGGTAGGGGACTATTATTCTTCTTTGAAAAAGGAATCAAGAGATACTGCCTATAGTTCCCCAAAAAGGAAATAATGGTGTATGGATGTTCCCTAAGGCTACAAAGTTAACAAAGAGAAAAACTAAGAATAGTTTAAAAACTGAGAATAGATGAACCATCTTGTGAAGATGAGGGAGGTATAAGCGAGCCAAATCATAACAGGAAATCAGTAAATATTATCTTAGAAGGTACAAATGATAAATCAAGGGGTGCCTGGGTGGTTCAGTCGGTTAAGTGTCTGCCTTCAGCTCAGGTCATGATCCCAGGGTCCTGGGATCAAGCCCCGCATCCGGCTCCCTGCTCACCGGGGAGCCTGCTTCTCCCTCTCCCACTGCTGCTCCCTCTGCTTGTGCTCTGTCAAATAAATAAATAAATAAAATCTTTTTAAAAAATGATAAATCAGGAAATAGCAGTTGAGCATAGCTTTTAAGAATATGGACTTTGGAGACCACCTGGGTTCATATCCTAGCTTTGCCACCAACCAGATCTTGAGCAAGTTACTTAACCTCTCTTGGGCCTCAATGTTCCCATCTATAAAATGAGTGATAACAGTAGATCCTATCTCAAGAGTTGTGGTTGAATTATTACGTGCAAAACTTTACAGTGGGCTCTAGTCCATGGAAAGTGTTACATGGTATTTGTTAATACTATTTTAAAATACGAATTTAATTCCAGGGCGCCTGGGTGGCTCAGTTGGTTAAGCGACTGCCTTCGGCTCAGGTCATGATCCCGGAGTCCTGGGATCGAGTCCCACATCGGGCTCCCGGCTCGGCGGGGAGCCTGCTTCTCCCTCTGACCCTATCCCCTCTCATGCTGTTTCTCTCTCTCTGTCAAATAAATAAATAAACAAACAAAATCTTTAAAAAGATAAAAAAATAATAAAAAAAATAAAATATGAATTTAATTCTAGTAGAAACAGCTAAAAGAAGCTACTGTGGTTGTCTCTGGTGCCAGGGAAAGGTGGAACAGAGAACCACTGCTTTTTACTCTAAGCCCTTCTGTGCTACTTAACGATAGGCATGTATTACTTTGATAGCAATACAAAAACTATCAACAGAGCAGGCAGAAGCTGGAATGGGCTACCTCGAAAGATAGTGAACACTGTGTCATCAGAGGTGTGTAAGCTAAGCGTGGATGCAGGAGAGGAAATCCAAGCATCTTAGGAACTGGACAGGTTGATTCTGCCTACTGTCTTAAGCTACAATGATACTGAAAATGGTCCTAGAGGTACCCTACAAGGGTAGCAGGGATACCCTGGAAGTGAGTCAGCCCTTGTGCCATCCCCAGGGAGCACCGTGGCTGGCAGCAGCCCAAGTGGAATAGTACAGAAGCCCTGGGTTTAGACCCTGGTTCTTGCCAGCAAATGATATTATCTCTCTGGGCCTCATACACGAAATATGTTTTTGTACATATACAAAATATGTATGTATATGTTTCCATATATACAAAATAGAACCAGACTAAGATACTGCTTATGGAAGCCCCACACATGAGATAAAGTGGGATCATATCTGATACCCACAGATTGTTCTAATTGGGCTGCTACAGTTCAGGGCAGTCAAAGACCCCCAACTTGAAGGGGATCCAGAACAGAAACGACCCTCAGTAGCAGGAGAAAGAGCTACCCTCAGCCAAGTCTCTCAGACTTCTCCACTCATCTCAAATCATACCACAGACTTCCTAAAATTGACTCTGAGCACACCAGTGCTCAAAAACCTTCCAAGGCTCCCGTGTGCTTACCAGAAAAAGGCTACATTTTTAACCTGCCATTTAGGGCAGGAACTAGGGTGAGGCAAGTGAGGCACACAGGGCCCAACACAGGGGTGCCCGAGAGTGAGCGTCTCCTTAAATTTCCTTAAAATTTGCAGTCTAGGCTTTCATTCTAGTCCCAGCCCTGCTGCCAGGAAAGGCCCTTCCCAGTCAGTCCACATCCTCTTGCAGCTGTGCACCAGAAAGCTCCAGCACCACTGACCCCTTGACTCTCCCCAAACTTTCCACCACCTCCTCCCCCGACTGGAACAGCCTTTCCTCCCTGAGTCACCTACTGAATACTCTGGACTCAGCTCAAGTGCCACTTCCTCCACGAAGCTCTCCAAGATGACCTCTTAGCCCCTTCTGGCTTCACCTCACCCACCCCTTCAGTGCCCACCACAGCACTGGGCACACCAACGATACTTAATGAATGCCTGCTCAACGCAAGGAGTGTTTCTGGCCTGCACAACAGGATGAAGGCAGAATGGAGGGAAAGACTAAAACGTGGTTTCCGTGTTTCTTCTTCTGCCCCTCCTGGTCTCAACTATATAAACCAATAACTTCTTCCCCTTAGTGAGAGAAGGGAACGGCCAAACGAAAAAAGCCCTTCCTCGTTCTTTCTCGGGAGGGGAACTTCCACACACTTCGCTGTCTCTTGAATTTCCATTCTCACATTCTTGGGATAAGGAGTGAGCCTCCCGATTGACACCAGAATCCAAGTCCTATTCCGCTCGGAGGGACCCCGAGAACTTGGAGGTGGCGCCCCGGGCGTGCAGGTGCGTTGGGGGCGGAGTGTGCGCCGGGGTCCTGGGGCCCGCCGCCCCCACCCCGAGTTTCTTGGACCCCTAGACTGGTCTCCCCAGAGGCGCGACTGTCCTCGAGCCGGCCCGGGGGAAAGGGGGGCGCCGGGGGCTGCTGAGCCTGCCTGGGCCCGGGGCGTCTCCAGGAAGAGAAAGGGCGGTGGAAACGGGGCCCAGGCGCCAGGGCGCAGCGAGGGCAGCGCAAGGCAGACTGACTCCGGCGGCAGCCCCCGGCCCACCCCGGGCTCCTCCAGCCGGGCCCCCGCCGCCCGCCCCGCATCACGTGGGGGCCGCGGCCTCGCTCCCCGCGCCGGCGCGCGCCCACCTGGCCTGCAGGAAGGAGGCGCCCGGCTGCGCGCTCGCGCCGCCCGCCGCTCCCGGATGCTGCCGCCTCCGCGCCGCTGCCTCCATGGCTGCCCTGCCGGCGGCCGGCGCCTCGGCCCCGCTTTCCAAGCTGGGAAGCACTCTGCTGGCCCGGCGGCGGCGGCGGGGGCGGCGGCAAGAGCGGCCACCGAGCACGGGGCGGGCCGGGGCGTGAGAGCTCTCAGCCCGGGGGGCGGGGCCGGGGGCGGGGCCGGCGCGGGCGGGGAGGAAGGGGAGGGACGCGGGGAGGGACGGACGGAGCGGGGGAGGCGGGGCGCGCCGGGCCCGGGGACGGAGGGACGCGACGGTGGTGGCGTCCGCGGCGTGGAGCGGGGCACGGGCCTGCGCACGCAACGCGTGTGGCCCGGTGGGGGCTGGACGTTGCTGGGGTCGCCGGCGACGTCCGGGCGGGAAGCTTGGCCTAGGCAACACCGGATACGGGTGTTGGGGGGGTAGGGACCTGGGGTAAGACTCACCTGCTCCAGATGCTCCCCTGGGGAGGAGGCGAGGCTGGATTTCCCTTGTCCTTGGGGACAGGGACGGGGGTGGGGGGAATTATGTCCTCCCACACTGCGCCACGCGCTTTCCTTTTTCAGATGGAAGATGTCGCTTCCTAAAATGTCACCTCTGTGGCCCTTGACGCTAGGAATTAAATAATGGGCGGGATCAGAGGGTAGGACGGAGAGGAGCAGCGAATTCTTTCCAAGCTGGGGTGGCGTGGAGTGGGTTGATGCAGATTCTAATTCTGGATTTGTCACTCTTTCGGACTTTGTGGCTTTGGAAGTCACTTGCTCTCTCTACCTCCCAAACATGTATTAACTCCCTGCTGTGAGCAGCACACTGTGTGGACAGGAATGGACAAACCCATTTCTAGTAAGGCGTACGTTTGGTGGCTGGAAGAAGGCATTGGTAAAGGGTGTGAGCAGAGACTTGGAGGGGGTGGGGTCAGACCAGGCTTCTGGAGGATGGACATCCCCGTTGTGACTTTGGACTTCTGAGATGACAATGAAGTCTGAGCAGGAGTGGAGGGAACACAGTGAGTGGGGGAAAGTGTTCCAGGCAGAGGGAACAGCCAGCCAGGAGGCTCAGCATCCAGAGAGAAGCTGGTGTTTGGAGGAAAGGAAAGTTGTGAGAGCAGCAGAGTGCATGAAGGAAGAGCAACAGGAGGTGGCCTGGGGAAGGGTGCAGATGAAGAGGGCCTTTATCCTGGGAACAACGGGAAGCAGTTCAAGAGTTTGGGGGGTAGGGAAGTGGCACCATCATATTTGTGTTTTGGATGAGACAAATGGGGTGGATGAGAAGAGGCAGGACCGGAGACCACCAGGTGGAGCACGTGATGTGCATTTGTTCTAGGGAGGGTCCTGCACTGCTCACAGCCATGGTGGGAAGGAGAGAGTTGATGAGCCCAGTTGCATGGTGGGTACCATGGCGGTGCCTCGGGTGTCAGGGGTGAGGAGAGAAGAGTCCAGGCTCTGGCCAGGTTCTGCAGCTGGGTGGGGGGTGGAGGCGCCCTCTGGGAAGGGGGCTAGAGCAAGTTTAGGGTAAATGAGAATTCTTACTTGGACATATGCTTGAGGTGGGTCAGGAAGGCTGTTGGGCCCGTGGATCTGAAGCTTAGGCCAGACCTGGGAGCAGGGCAGACTGACTCGTGAATCAGGGGAATAGAGATGATAATCTGAACCTAAGAGGCTGCTTGGGGAGACGGTGTCCCTGTGAGAAGAAAGAACAAAGGGCAAAACCTGAGAACAATCAGCAAGCTGACTGCCTGGGTTTCAATCCTGGTACTGGTCCTAACTAGCTGTGACACTGGGGTAAATTGCTCAACCCCTTCCAGCCTCAGTTTACCCATCTGCAACAAGGAGTAACCTGTTGGATCTACTGCATGGGGGCTGTGATGGTTACAGGACGTCGTGTAGATGGAGCGCTTGGCACAGAGCTTGGTGCTGGTGGGTTTGTTCGGAGCCGTAGTCTGACCCTGGACCTGATGTTTCCTGAGTGAGATGACGGGTTTGAGCCTATTTCCATTCCATTTTCTTGCCTCTACTTTCCTTTGGGAGACTTTTATTGAGTTTTATTCCTTCTCATTTAGATGAGAGCCCATGTCCTATCTTGGCTGTGACTGGGGCCTGCCTTGGGGTCATTTTCCATCAGCCCCCCCCACCCCCGGGCTCCAGCAGCCCACAGGCCACACACCCCAGTGCCCACCCCAGCCCCACTAAAGAGCATGTTGGCTTTATAGCTTTTTTCCCTCTCATTTGCTCCGATGTCCCTATTTGGCAGCAGAGAAAGCCAGTATCCTGAGCTGAAGTAGTGTCCCCAAGGTCAGCCAACAACAATGCTCAGACTGGATTCCTGGTTTGATTTTGGAGAGTCTGATCTTGTTCTACAGATTGCTCTATGTATATGCCAGAGAAGAAGGATTGAGGCTTCCAGCTCTGACCCCAATCTCTTATTCTCTGCCGGCTTTGCAAGCCTGCTGGGCTTCAAAGGAAGGGGCGTGAAGTGCCTATGATGTAATATCAATTTAATAACACCCAAGGTTGGGCTTCCAGTCATTAGAGGATGAGGCTGTGTGGAGGAAGCTTCTCTGGCCCATTTAATCTTCCAATCCCTTAAATACCAACAAATCTACCTCCCATCTGGAGCCAGCAGCTGCCCCCTGAGTGGAGGGGGGCCCAGGCTCGCAGCGGGGGCCAGGCCTCCCTGAATGAACATGATGAATACCACTGCCCCCCTCCCCTAGCCTGTTGGGATTATCAGTCCCTCTCTTTCCTGTCCCATCAGGACTCTTTAAGAACATCATCTTCATGGGGCGCCTGGGTGGCTCAGTCGGTTAAGCGTCTGCCTTCAGCTCAGGTCATGATCCCAGGGTCCTGGGATCGAGCCCCGCATCAGGCTCCCTGCTCCACGGGAAGCTTGCTTCTCCCTCTCCCACTCCCCCTGCTTGTGTTCCCTCTCTCGCTGTCTCTCTGTCAAATAAATAAATAAAATCTTAAAAAAAAAAAAAAAAAAAGAACATCGTCTTCATGTGCTCTCAAATTGCACGGACATTTGGGGAGCAGGGACAGAGCAAAGTTGGCACCAACCTTTGGGCACTGAGGGGTACACATTTCCAGATATCTCGCTTGCAACTCTCTGGGACATGGTTCCTGCACACAAGAAGGGCGAACGGTCTCAGCCCTCTGAGCTGCCATTCCACTGAACCGTGTCAAGGCACTTTTCAGCTGGGAAGATTCCTTCAACTTTTATGTAGCAGATGTTCTCACTCCTTTTCAACGATAGCCATACCAGATACTTTCTGATGCGCCACCTAAGATCCCCTCAGCCACACTTATCTTCCAGGTGCTTGCCGCCTGCCTCGTTCCAGCACAAGCCAACCACACGCATGCCCCCCCTCTGAACTTCTGGCCTCAAGTGGACCTTTGACCAACAAGAGACGGGTTGGCAGAGAAATCTTCTCTTCTTTCTGGATGAACTGTCCTAAGCTTCACAGAGCCTCTTTTATTTTATTTTGTTTTGTTTTATTTTATTATTTTATTTTAAATTCAATTCATTAACTATAATGTATTATTAGTTTCAGAGGTAGAGTTCAGTGATTCATCAGTTACATATAACACCCAGTGCTCATTCCATCATATGCCCTCCTTAATGCCCATCACCCAGTTACCCCATCCCCCCACCCTCCCCTCCAGCAACCCTCAGTTTGTTTCCTATGATTAAGAGTCTCTTATGATTTGTCTCCCTCTTTCACAGAGCCTCTTTAGAGAAGGTCCCACAGGATCTAGCATCGTTGATGCTCATGGTGGCCACCTCAGCAAAGCTCTCTGTCCTCGTCTGTCTCACCCCCTTTTCCTCACTGCAGCTTCCCTGGCACTGCACTCCCTCACCAAGTGGCGGCATACACACTCTGCCTAGAGCTCTGCTTCTAGGGAACCTGGGCTAAGGTAGCATCTGGCAAGGATGCTCAGGGTAGAAAGCGGATACAAGTGGGGCCACTCTGAGCGAAGAGAAACGGAGCCCCACAGGGCCATCCCTTTTCCTTTGATACGGTTTCCAAGGTGTTGACCCAGGCACCTCGACGGGGCTCCCTGGCAAGCCTTTGATCTCATCTATTTCTGTCACTCAGCGGCTGAAGCAACTGGAACCTAAAGTCACACAGCAAGTTAGAAGCGAAGCTAGACCAGAATCCGGTCTCCTCACTCCAAAGCCAGCACTCTTTCTTTCAAGTCCATTTAAGAACTTCTGAAAATGTTTCTTTTTCCCAAACATCTCCCCACACTGGCTGCCTGGGAGACTTTGAAGGCCCCGTTAACTGGCAGCCACCACCTGGGAGGTATGACACACAGAGCCACAGGGGCAGACAAAGAGGAACTGGGACAGGGAAGAAAGGTAGTCAGGAAACACCTGGTCTGGGGACCTCTGCGTGCAGGAAACAGGGATGATGTGTGTTTGGAAGGCTGCACAAGGACAGGCCCCAGAGAAGAGTGGGGGCCAGGACTGCGGGGAGAGGGAGGGGCCACAGAAGGACCTGGAGACTGGCCTCCCCTGTCCAGTGGTGTCGCCCGGGGGACACCCTTGTTCAGGCTGAAGTTGCCCTCCAGGAAGCTGGGAAGGTGACCAGAAGTCACACCATGGGGAAGAAGACAGAAAGAGGTGTTTGCCTCAAGTTGCTTTCATGAAGATTCTTGGGGCTGAGACTGTTAGAAACAACTGGGGACAGGTTGTTAACAGGTTGATAACAAAGGGATTTTCTAGTATAAGGATACAGGGACATCTTAAGAAATCTAAGCACAAGGATGCAGCTGGGTCTTGGAGAAGAGATGAGACCCAGGGCCTGGGTTTGGAGAACCCAGAAAGTCACTTTCCTCCAACTCCGTTTCTGTTCCATCCTTCTGTCTCCCTGAAACCTGGCTTTCCCTGCATCCTAGGGAGCATGACAGCAAATGGCCTCAGAGAGCAGCTTCCAAGTTCACCTCTCTTCCACGGTGATAAGCAGAATGAGCCCGGACTCTTCTGGGCACAATTCTAAATTGTCAGGGAGGGATTCTGGTTGGCCTGGCTTGAGGCAGGTGCCCACCCTGGGCCGATCAGTGAGGCCAGGTGGTACATAACCAGGGCTGCTCCCTTTCTGATCTGATGGGCAGGAGAAGCGGAAGGGGACAGTTCACCCCTTGGGCTTGCACCCTCAAACAAAAGCCCTGAACCAGGAGATTCTGTGCTCTTTCCCGACTCCTTCATAAAAGAGCTCAGTCTCATCTACATGTGGCTATAAATTCAAACCTAGTCCAGAAGCCTGCCTCCCCCAGTGCAGCCTAAAGCTGAATTGTGCTCAGCTAGCCCCCTCACCACCCCATCTGTTGCTGAGAGCTGGAAGAAGCTGAGAGGGCCCGCCAGGGTCCTCGTGTCATATCCTTAGCGCTGAAATGAACACTAGTGAAGTTTACTTCTGTTTGATTTTCGACTCTTTTTTCAGGCAGGTCAGTGGGCCTCAAAAGAATTCCCAGGGACCTTGTTCTGAGCCTGTGGTGGGAAAGGCTGTTGGAGGCTTCTAGAACCAGAGCTTAGGTGGGGTTTTCTGCTTCGGGAGTCCATAGTTTCAAAGCCCAGAAAGGAATTCAGGGTCCTTTTCTTTCAGTTGTAACTAATATTTATTGCACAATTGCTGTGTGCTATGTCCTGGTCTCAGGGCTTTTAAAGATTTTTTTATTTTTATTTTTTAAGATTTTATTTATTTATTTGAGAGAGAGCACTGGAGAACGAGAGAGCAGGAGAGGAGGGGGGAGGCGAGGGGCGGAGGCAGACTCCCCGCTGAGCAGGCTGGATCCCAGGACCCCGACTCCATGACCTGAGCCACCCAGGCGCCCCAAGGGCTTTTTGTATAGGATTTCATTTAATCCTCACAACCACCCTAAGGGGTAGGAATAACTTTTCCCTCACTGACAGATGAGGAAACTCAGGCACAGAGAAGCCGAGTCATCTGCCCAAAACCACACAGCCTGTCAGTAGTGTAGTCCTTCCTCTGGGGCCTGTGCGCTTCAGAATCCCCCACACGAACTGCTGGGACAGGCCCTGCAGCCCTGAGGGAGTGTTTCCCATGGCCATAGCCAGCAATGAGTAATACCTGCTTCTAAAAACGGTTTAAGAATTGTTAGCTCTGAACTCTGTTGTCAGACTTTGAAATTTAAGCACCTATGGGAGTGTTACAGAGACCCAGAGCTATTAGTCTTTAGAAAACCTTAGCTTCTTAAAGTATCTTCAGAGGCCTGATCCTTTAAAAGTAGGAGAGCCATTCACCGGGTAGACAGCATGCTGCTGAAAGTGAGGGCTTTGAAGAGAGAAGCCGTAGGTAGGGTCTGGTCCTTTCTGGGTTGATTCAGGGCTGTGTGGTCCTGGAACAGCCACCCAAGCTCTCTGAGTCTTGGTTTCTTCACCTACAAAATGGGGACAATCGCAACAGCCGCCTTCCAAGGTCATTGGGAGGCTCCACGAAGGTGGTAGAAGATTGACAACTTGTGATAATCATCCTGGTGGCAAAAACTATGTTTCCTGGGTGGGAAGCTCTGGGAAGGTGATGCTTAATCCACAGAAAGTGCTGACTAGATCAGCGGGCACCTGGGTGGCTCAGTCGGGGAAGCGTCTGGCTTGATTCCAGCTCAGGTCATGATCTCAGGGTTGTGAGGTCAAGGCCTGTATGGAGCTCCTCGCTTAGCGGGGAGTCTGCTTGAGGATTCTCTCTCTCTCCCTCAGCCCCATCCCCCGGGGGTCGTCTGAAGGACTTTGGGGTCCCCTTGAGCCCCACCAGGTGGTTCGGTATCCTGTTCCACAACACAGGAATGACCTGAATTCCTTTCTGGACTATTGAACCTATGGCCTCCTGAAGCAGAAAGCACCACATAAGCTCAGTTCTAGAAGCCTGCGGCAGCTTTTGCTGCCACAGGCTCAGAACAAGGTCCTAGGGAATTCTTTTGAGGCCCATTGACCTACCTGAAAAATGAGTCTGAGATCAAACTCAAGTAAGCTTCGCTAGTCTCAGGTTTTACTGCAAGATAAACTTGATAGCTGCAAGTCACATAATTTTTTTAAAAATCAGCTTCTTTGAGGTACAATTTACAATGAAATTCTTTAATCTTAAGCACAATTCGATGAGATTTGATAAGTGTATATTTTCATGTAACCATCACGACAGTCATGTTACAGAATAATTATATCACCTCAGAAAATTCCCTTGTGCCCCTTTTAGTCACTCCCCTCCCACCACCCCCAGTCCCTGACAACTGCTGACCTTCTTTACGCCATTATAATTTCGCCTTTTCTTAAATTCCATATAAATACAAATCATCTAGCTCTTTCCATCTGGATTCTTTCACTTAGTATGATGCTTTTGAGATTCAGGACTTCGGGGTCCTGAGATTCATTCATGTTGTCGTATATATTAAGAGTTCAGTTCCTTTTATTACTGAGCAGAATTCTCTTGCCTGGATGGACCACAGTTTGTTAATTCATGCTCCAGTTGAAGGACATCTGAGCTGTTTCCAGTTTGGGGCTATTATGATAAAGCTGCTAGAACATTCACACAGAAGTCTTTGTGTGGACAAATGTTCATTTCTCTTAGTTAAGTACCTCTTCGGTAAACGGGACTAGTGGGTCATACAGTGAGTATATATTTCACTTTATTAGAAACTGCAAAGTGGTTTTGGAAGTAGCTGCACTCTGCCTGGCAGGAGAGTTCAGAAAGATTACCTTCTGGACGAGGTGACCACAGCGTATCCTGATGATGAATCAAGTTGCACGTTCATCCCCGATGGCCAGGAGGATCCTCATCCCTGCAGCATGAGAGGGAAGCTCTAAACTGGGTCACTCACCCCTACCCTTGCCCTCACCCCCCATACCCTCCCGTGATCTTCCTGTGCTGGGCGCTGGCCTGAGTGCCAAGCACAGAAGCAGGTCAAGGCAGTTTATACATAATGTATGGATTGTCTGGGAATTAAGTTTCCACCTAAAGCAAAAAACCCTCGTTGCCTGGCTTTCAATTAACATTTCATTTGTTTGGCTACAGGATCCCCCCATTGAACAATGGGCAAGTCATAATTCTAAATGGACCCAGCAGACAAAGCTGGATCCCTTTTCCTAGCTAGACAATTAACCAGAACCAGTTCTCAGTTACAGTCAATAAACATTTGTTGAGCTGCACCAGGATAGTGTGCAGGGAATCAATGTTGCTTGCAACCTTACTGTCCTTGCCCAAGCACTCTGCGGATATTGTCATTGTTCCTGGACAGATGATTACATGGAAATTTGGAGATGTGAATTAATCTGCTTGAGTTTTCCTGGCAGAAGTCAGAGTGGACTCCCAGGTCTTTCTGCTATGCCATTTCTTTCCTGGGGACCCTGAAAGGTAGCCAGGGGGCGGGAGTGGGGGCAAGACTAACATGCATGAAACAAGACGGTCCAGTTTTTCACCTGGGGCATTCCTGAAAAAAACCGACCGTTGCATAAAACTCTTTTCCCCATAAGAGCATTGTTTGAGTTGGGAGCTTGTTCCTGATTAAGGTCTTGACATAAATTAAGTGACGAAAATCTCATAAAAGCTAAGTTATTAAAAGTAGAAACTCTTATAATAACTTATTAGTCAAACTATGCTCAGTCTTTATGCTAAATAAGCATAAAGACAGTGTAGGCATTAATTACACAAAGGGGCCCATCCCCCTGCACATTTTTTTAATGCAACATGAAAAACTCAACTATATCTTTGATATAATTTAAAGCTAATATGCTAAAAATGGTGAACATTGAACATTTAACTAGAGATGCTTTTATTTTCTCTTTAGAAAAGCACTGGGGGAGGGACGACTGGGTGGCTCGGTCGTTAAGCGTCTGCCTTCAGCTCAGGTCATGATCCCAGGGTCCTGGGATTGAGCCCCACATAGGGCTCCCTGCTCAGCAGGAAGCCTGCTTCTCCCTCTCCCACTCTCCCTGCTTGTGTTCCCTCTCTCGCTGTGTCTCTCTCTGTCAAATAAATAAATCTTAAAAAAAAAAAAAAAAGCACTGGGAGAAAAATCCCAATGGCTTTGTCCTCTTTATAAAAGCTGGGCCAAGATTTTGTGTGGGGCCTTATTTCTCTTTGGTCATGTTCTTACTCTCTATGGCTAGGGTCTGTGAATGGGCATCAGGGGTCTTTGAACCACCTGAAATTGTACACAACTTGTTTTGAGGATATATTTTTCTTTAATTATAGCTTTCATCAGATCCTCAAAGGCCTCTGGGATACAGCCACAAGTCTGAATCACTTCTTTCTCAGTTTTTTTCTCTTGCCAGCAGCAGCAGCAAAATTACTCCACTGACTTTGTGGGAGTGCTCAGAGTTGGAATCATTTTCTTTTAAAAAGTATCTGGATCAGGGCACCTGGGTGGCTCAGTCAGTTAAGCATCCGACTCTTTTTTTTTTAAATCTTTTTTTTTTTTTTTTTTTTTTATTTATTTATTTGAGACAGAATGAGAGAGAGAGAGAGCACATGAGAGGGGGGAGGGTCAGAGGGAGAAGCAGGCTCCCTGCCAAGCAGGGAGCCCGATGCGGGACTCGATCCAGGGACTCCAGGATCATGACCTGAGCCGAAGGCAGTCGCTTAACCAACTGAGCCACCCAGGCGCCCCTAAGCATCCGACTCTTGATGTCAGCTCAGATCTTGAACTCTGGGTCTTGAGTTCAAGCCCTGTATTGGGCTCCATGCTGGGTGAGGAGCCGATTTTAAATAAATACACACATACATACATACATACATACTTGGATCATCTGCTTTTGGCAGTGCGATAGACTAGATTCTCTGAAGGGCTCCCTCCCTAAAAAACCGCATCCTGAAAAAAAAAAAAAAAAAAAAACTTGTATTGTTGGGTATGCAGGAAGTAGGGGAAATCTCCAAGGCCCTTCAGCACTAAAATCAATCAAACAAAACATCCCAAACCTGAGATGTATAGGAAGCCCTGACTAGAAAGCAAAGGGAAGGGTGGGTGGCCCTGAGGGCAGATGTCCATTTCAGCGGCTACTGGGGCTACTGGGAAGTCCCCCTTGAGCCAGTGGCAATGTGGGGGATCTAAGACTCAAGACTCCACTTTAGCTCAGGTCTCTAAGGGATTATGTATTGTCGCTGTCCCCACCTTCTGAGGTTTCCTCTGTAGTGCAGGGAAGCAGAAACTACATTTCCCAGAATCCTCTGCCCTGCGGGTTTCCAGTATTGTCTGCAAACCAGAGGCCCTTGGGAGAGGCTCTGAAGGCAGGAGAAACAGAAAGGGTACAATTCTCCAGAGGTGTTGCAGGCCGACTTTCTGAGCAGACGTGAGTTCACAGCAGCTTCTGGATGTGCTTGAGAATTACCAGCAATGGTGCTGGAGCTTGAAAGGGTAGGTGGGAGCTTCCAAGAGGCTACAGAGATCAGAGTAGCCTCGGGGCAAACCTTGAGAACCACCCATGTGGGAGCCACAGACAGAAGTCACAGTTGAAGCCCCCCTTCTCTTTACTCCCCTTACCGATCCAATGGTTGTATAAACTTCTATTTCCCTGTACTCAAGACTTAGATACTTCGTGTGCCAATCATCAATTTATTGACTGTCAGGTCCAAATTCACTCATCAATACCTGCTGTGTGATAATAGGCAACATTCCTTTAGCCATATTGCCTTACAGTGAGCATGATGAGTTTTTTCCGTAGAAGGCACGGGAAGGACTTTGGGGGGAGGAAGGGGCTTCTCCTGCTGGTTCTAGCGCTGAACCTTTGGAGGGTGGTATGGATGGGAGGACTTCCCGTGGTGCTCTGTCCCAGCCAGACACTGAGAATGCACAGTCTCCGTGAACTTGCAGCCCCTGTCCAGCCTGGTGATCACCTTGCAGTGGCTCTCTAACATGGATAATAGGTGCTCCAGGCCTCTGTCCAGCAGCGGAGCCCGTGCAGCTTATGTGTGCCTGCTTGCCTGCCCACCTGCTCCCCGAGAGAGGCTCACCTGTGCCCCAGTAGGTTATTTCTTGACTTTCCAGAGACTGAGGACAGGCTCTGACCCACGCCACCTTCCAATCTTCTCTGCCATCCAGTGGGCTGCAACCACATAATTTTCAGTGAGGTCTGAAGCTCAGCTTTGGGAAGGGAGCTGCCCTTCAAAGTTTGTGTCTCTTGGGTACGTTCTCTTGGCCCCATAGTTCTTTATATGTCTTATAGCATGAAAATATACATCCACACAAAAACTTGTACATAAATGTTCAGAGCAGTATCACTCATAATAGCCAAAAGCAGGAAGAGCCCAGATGTCCATCAACTAGTAAATAAATAAACAAAATGTGGTATATTCATACAATGGACTGTTATTCAGCCATAAGAAGGAATGAAGTACTGATAGTTGCTACAGCATGGATGAACCTTAGAAACATTATGGAATGTCCAAAATAGGCAAATCTATATAGACAGGAGATAGATTAGTGGTTTCTGGGGGATAGGGGTGGAGAGAAATTTGTAGTCACTGCTAATGGGCATGGAATTTCTTTTTTGGGGTGACAGAAATATTCTAGAATTAGATAATGGTAATAGTTTCACAACTTCTGTGAATGTACTATAAAAGTGTATACTTTCAAAGGGTGAATCTTATTGCTTGTGAATTATATCTCAATAAAGTTGTCATTTAAAAAAATAAGCAAAGTAAAGAGACTATTGCAAATGACTGGACATATCTGAAAAAGAAGCAAATGGAATTTAATTGTGGATTAAAAATTCAGGGGATAGGCTAAACAACAGATTAAACACAGCTGAATAGTGACTTAGTGACCTGGAAGACAGATCTGAGAAAATTACCTAGAGTTCCACATAGGGAGATGAGAAATATGAAGGAAGGGTTAAGAGAAGGGAGAATGGAATGAGAAGGTCTAAAAAATATCCAGTCAGAATCCCAGAAGAAGGGGAAAGATAGAATAAAGGAGAAGCTAGGGGCACCCAGCTGGCTCAGTCGGTGGAGCATGTGACTCTTGATCTTGGGGTTGTGGGTTCAAGCCCCATGTTAGGTGTAGAGATTGCTTAAAAATAAAATATTTTTTAAAAGGAAAAGCTATATTTGAAAAGCTAATAATGGCTACAAATTTCCAGAACTGATGAAAGACATGAACCCATGGACAGAAGAAACACAACATACATCAAGTAGGTTAAAAAGAAAAAAAGAAAAAAAGAAAAAAAAGAAACCCACACCTGAACATATTGTAGAGACAACACAGAGCACTAGAGGCAAAGATCTTAAAAGCAGCTAGAGAGAAAAGATAAATTATTTACAAAGAAACAATAATTAGATGGTGATGGCAACCATGAATTTATAAGGCAGAAAAATATTTTCAAAGTATAAGAGAAAATAACCATTAACCCAGAATTGTGTACCCAGCACAACTATCTTTCAAGAATGAGTATGAAATAGAAACATGAAGGTGTACCAGGGATATTTTTAGGAAAAAACTGAGAATTTTACCATTAACAGACTTTCTCTAAAACAACTTCTAGAAGAGGTACTTCAGGAAGAAGGAAAATGATCCTAGAAGGAAGGTCTAAAAATGCAAGAAGAAATAGTAGGCAAAGAAATTAGTAAACATGTAGATAAATACAAACAAACACTGTCTGCATAAATCTACTAGTGGAAGATGATGATGGTGTACAATATGTGGGGTTGACAAGGGATGGGAACCAGGTCTGGACAATAATGATGTATAGGTGGGGAAAGGGGAGGTGAGGCTGATGAGAGTCGAGTGAAGTTCCTTGTATTCTTCCTGAGGAGGTTTAGGTACTGACTCACTTCAGACTTTGTTAAACCGTAAAATTTCAAGGATAATCACTAAAAACAGAGAAGATATAATTTCCACACCAGTAGAGGAGAAGATAGAATTAGGGAAAAAAACCAACTCAGTTAAAAAAAAAAAGGGAAGAAAGACTTTTAGAAAATAGCAAATAGAAAGTAAAAAGATAGTAGAAATGGAAATATTATCAGTAATCATAAGAAGTATAAGTAGCAAGCAATTAAAAGACTGATTCTCAGGGGTGCCAATTAAGTGTCTGACTCTTGGTTTCAGCTCAGGTTGTGATCTCAGGGTTGTAGGATCGAGCCCTGCGTAGGGCTCTGTGCTCAGTGTGGAGTCTGCTTGAGATTCTCTCTCCCTCTCCCTCTGCCCCTCCCCCCAGTGCTCTCTCTCTCTCTCTAAAATAAATAAATTTTAAAAATCTTAAAAAAAAAATGATTCTCAGTCTTAGATTTTAAAAAAAATTAGACATACCTAGGGACACCTGGCTGGCTCAGTTGGTGGAGCACGCAATTCTTGATCTCAGGGTCATTAGTTCGAGCTCCACATTGGACTTAGAGCTCACTAAAATCAAATAAATAAATAAATGAATAAAAAGAAAAAAAACTTAGACACAGCTAAAATAAAAGAACATGGAAAGGATGAAAGTAAAATGATGAAAAAAGATATACCAGCCATATACTAATGAAAAGAGAGCTGGTGTAGTTACTGATATGAGACAAAATAGACTATAAGGCAAAAAGTATTACTAGGGCCTTTTATCATTATCATGATAAAAGGTTTAGTTCATCAGGAAGATACCACAGTTGTGGGTACCTACTAAAATAGCATCCAAACGCATAAAATAAAAATTTATAGAACTATGGAGAGAAATTGACTAGTCTAATATAATGGGAGATTTCAGTACAATGCTTTCAATTATTGATAGGTCAAGAAAGATTTGAATAATATAGTCAACCAGTCTGATTTAGTGGATGTAAATTAGTCTGCATCCATCCATCAAGGAATAGACATTTTCAAGTACACATGAACATTTCTAAAAATTGACCATATAAAATACCATAAAGCTAGTTTCAACAAATTTCAAATGATATGGTTTACATAAATCACTTTTTATGACCTATGACCATAGATCTAAGTTATGCAATTAAGCTAGAAGTCTGAAACAGAAAGAAAAATGACACCCCCCCCCAAGTTTGGAAATTAATTAGAAAGTGCACTTCTAAATAATTTATGAGTCAAGTAAGACTTCATAATAGAAACTGAACATTGTATAAAGACAACTATATGATATGTGATAAAAATTCTACGTATCAAAACTGGTGGATGCAGCAAAAATGGTAATTATTATAGAGAAATTTATAGCTTTAGATGCTTACATTAGGAAAAAAAGACTGAAAATTAGTGAGCTAGAGAAAAGCAGAGAGGAAGGAAAAGAGGAAAGAAAACACCCCCATAGAATAAACTCAAAGCATAAGGGAGAGGTAAAGATGAGAGCAAAAACTAACGCCATGGGCAACAAATGTACAATAAAGATGATCAACAAGCAGACGCCAGAGAAAATAGATCTTCTGGTAAGATTCATTAAGAAAGAGAGTAGTAGCATGCATGAATAAGCAATAATAGAGATAAAGAACAGAAGAAAGCTGCAAATACAGAAGGGGTTAAAAAGATAGGATGCACACACCACGGATAACATTACATAAGTGAATTTTAAAACTTATTAGAAAGGGAAACATTTCTAGAAAAACATACTTTGTCAAAGCTGTAATAAGAAAGCCTGAGTTTCCAATAGTATTAAAGAAATTGAATCAGTGGCTTAAAAAAAAATCAAGCTTAGCTGGTTTTTAGGCAATTACTAGCAGGTTTTCATAGGATAAATTATTCTAATTTTATTTTATTTTACTTTATTTTTAAGATTCATTTATTTCAGGGAGAGAGAGCAAGAGCACGTGTGCATGTTGCGGGGGGGCCGAGAGAGAGAGAATCTCAAGCAGACTCCCTGCTGAGCACGGAGCCGGATGCAGGGCTTGATCTTACAACCCTGAGATCATGACCTGAACCAAAATCAAGAGTTGGACGCTTAACTGACTGAGCCACCCAGGCGCCCCTACTCTGATTTTATACGAACTCTTATAAAGAATATCAAAAGAAGCAATACTCCCCAACTCATATGAGATCAGTACAACCTTGAAATAGAATGAGCCAAGGCCCGTGTGAGAAAGAAAATAACAGACCAGAATCCCTCATGAACATAGATGGAAATGTTATAAACAAAATATTAGCAAATTGAGTCCAACAGTGTATGATAAAGACAATTCATCATGACTAAGCTAGATTTATCCCAAGAATATTAGGATGATTCAACATAAAAACCTGTAACATTAACTCTTCACATTAATGGGTTAAAGGAGAAGTTATATGATTATCTCAACAGAAATAGTAAAGGCATTCAGTAAAAGTCAACATCCAATCATGAAAAAAGCTCTTACTAAAGCAGGAATAAAATGAAACTTCCTAACATTAAAGGGTTATCTTTTTTTTAAAAAAAGCCTACAGTAGTCATCATTCTTAATGGTGAATCACTGGAAGTCGCTGTTCCTTAAAGAACAGAACAAAACAAAGGTGTCTGCTCAATAGGGCAAGCATAGCACAGATATAAAGAGAAAGAAGGAAACAATACTGTCATTAGTTGCAGCTAATGTAATTGTGTACATAGGAAACAATAAAAGAATCTACAAGTTAGATTATTCAAATTATTAATTGTAAATTGGTACAACTGAAAGACACTTTGGCAATATTTTGTAAAACTGAACTAGATATATTACAGAGAAATTCTTGCACATGCATAAGAATATTCCTCACAGTACTATTTACAACAGCAAACAACTGGAGGCTACCGAACGTCCATTGATAGGAGAACGTATAAATAAAAAACCTACATATTCAGCTAGTGAATGAACTACAGCTACACATGTAACCTGGTAAAATATAATGTATGAAAAAGGCAGGTTGCAGAAAACTGCATCGTCATGATACCACACTTATAAAGCTCAAACAAGTGAACTAAACAATATTTTGTTTGGGGATGCATACACATATGATAAAGCTACATATTTTTAAAAATTAAAAAAAAATGGGCACCAGGGGCGCCTGGGTGGCTCAGTTATTAAGCGTCTGCCCTCGGCTCAGGTCATGATCCCAGGGTCCTGGGATCGAGCCCCGCATCGGGCTCCCTGCTCAGCGGGAAGCCTGCTTCTCCCTCTCCCACTCCCCGTGCTTGTGTTCCCTCTCTCGCTGTCTCTCTCTGTCAAATAAATAAATAAAATCTTTAAAAAAAAAAAAAAATGGGCACCATAAAATTCAAGCTACTGTTCTCTCTGGTGAGGAGGCAGGGTAAGATAGGAAAGAGGCATACAGGTGGATGCACCAATAGGTAATGTTCTAGTTCTTAAATTGAGCGGCGGGTTTCCGGGAGTTTATTTTATGCTGCATTTATTCTTTTGATGTATCAAATACTAGGCATTAAGCTTTTTATAGAGTGGCCTGTAGTTACCCTCGTTCACCACTACATGACAGGCTAGTCCGTCAGTAAAGCCACTCCTAATAGGAAAAGGCTGGCGGGAAGGGAGATGCCTCGTAATGGCAGCGTTCTAGTGGCCATGAGCCTACAGGGGAATTCTCAGTGTTTACACGCGCAGCGGGGCAGCTTGCCTGTGTGCCTTACCCTGGCTAGGATCTCGAAGCCAGGGCACCAGGCTTTGTTTTTTTGCCTTTCTTTTGCCCTGCTTATGTCACCATTTTGCAAACTTAAAAGTGTATCTGCTGGAATGTCGATTTTTATTTCTCAGCATTTTCCCATATTTCCCAAGGTGATGGTTCCTAAATAAACATCACAGAGCGTGAGGTTTATTACTTGGTCTCCCTCATGGAGAACTGACACATCTAACTTCCCCTTCTGCCTTTATTGATCTGGGGCTATGTTTTTCAGCGCTAGCATTAGAACCACGGTTTAATGAATATCTGCATGATATCATAATCATATATACAGGAATATTGAAATCTTCGTAACAATCCATGTTAAAATAGCAACACAAGAGTCATCAAAATTACTCACAGAAATCGTGGTGCCCAATAGCGTATTCATGTGATGTACTTGACAGATGTTGGTAGAGACTTGTTTTAGCAGCCAGGGTTAGGACACCAAGTGGCCACAGTACCCCAGCCACCCATTTCTCTTTTCATTCTCTAGACCTGCCCCGTCCACTACATTAGCCACTAAGTCACATGTGGCACTGAGCGCTTGGAATGAGATGTGCCCTAAGTGTAAAATACACCTTGGATTTTGAAGACTTAGTATAAAAAAAAAGCTTAATGTCTGTTTAATAATTATTCATATCGATTACCTGTTGATACTATTTTATATGTTAAATAAAATATACTATTAAAATTAATGTCATCTGTTTCCTTTTACTTTCTTGGAAATTTTAAAATTACTAGAAATTTTAAAATTACATACTGCCGGCTCACGTATGTGATTCATATTATTTCCATTGGACAGCACTGCTTTAGATGTTCCTAGCAGTGCTTGCGATCCCTGCTTCCGGAGCCAGCCTCGTGGCCACTGCTGCCACCTTCCGCCCGGGCCAGGGTCCTGGGCGCGGTCGTGGGGACTGTCAGGGCGGGGCGGTGGCGGCCATCCCTTCCCGGCTCTGGGGCTCTGGCCGTGCCGGGTCTCTCGCCCATTCGGGTCCAGGGGCGGAGCGCGAGTGGCGCCCCGCGGAGGTGACGGTCGCGTTGGGAGTTGCCTGTCTGCCTGGTTGGGGCAGCGGGCCCTTGGAAGGCGAGACACCGGGCCGGACTCTCTCCAGACTCGGCCAGGGCGCGGCACCGGGGTCAGCGGCTGGCGGGAGCCGGAACCCAACAGCACGCAGGTCTGAGCTGGAAAAGAAAGCGTGCCCTGGTCTGGCTTTGAGCTTGGGGGAGAGATGGGGGGTGTGGGGTAGGGGGAGGGTCGACCTCCTTCCAACCTTCCTCACTCTTTCTCGGGTTTGTCTCTTCTGGAGAGCTCTAGGCACTCCCTGGAGATAAGCCAAACCACAAAAATTGTGGAATTTCTATGATTCCGCCTATGAGTTAAATACTAATGATATTTGCATTTAAAACTGGCATGACACAATACAGAGAATGGTAAAAATTCATGCTAATAATTAAAATCTTAAATTTTTCCTGACATTTTCCAATGGTTGAAAAATTTTTTTAATTTGTAATTGTGGTTAAAATACATGTCATATAAAATTTACCATGTACACCATTTTAACTGTGCGGCTCAATCGCATTAAGTATATTCATGTTGCTGTGCGGCCGGTCTCCAGTTTTAGTATATGTGCTGCCAAAGTGAGCGCTGTGCAGCCAATCTCCAGAATTTTTCATCCTGCACAACTGGAACTCTATAACCATGAAACACCGACTTCCTTCCATTTCTTCCTCCCGCTAGTCCTGGCAACCACCATTCTGCTTTCTGTTTCTATGAGTTTGACTGAAACCGTATAACATTTGTCTTTTTGTGATTGGCTGTTTCACGTAGCATAATGTTCTTAAGGATCATCCAGATTGTGGCAGGTATCAGAATGTCCTTCCTTGTTAAGAGTGAATAATTTTCCATTGTATGCATATACCAAATGTTCGTTATCCATTCATCCATCGAGGAACATTTGGGTTACTTCCACCTTTCGGCTATTGTGAATAATGCTGCTATGAACAGGGGTGTACAAATACCTCTTTCCAATTTTTGGCTAAAATAAACAAGGCTGCAATTAATATCTTTGTATGCAACCACTTTGCACATGTGTGAGTGTATCTGGAGGATACATTCCTAAAAGTAAATGGGTCAAGGGAAATGTACATTTTATCAGTTGTTAAAGATTGCCAAACTGCTGTCGGTAGAGGTTGAACCATTTTACAACAGCCTCACTAACACTGTATGTTTTCAGACAACGATCTTTGACAATATGATAGATTAGAAATGGAATTTCCATCAATTAGAATGAGTGGAAACATATAAAATATGTTGAGATCCATGAGTTTGGAAGGACACCACAAAAACCCCCAAATTTTCAAAGTTCACTTCTGGAGGATGCTAGGGAAACAATTCATGATTTTGAAAACAAGCAAAATGAAAAAAGAAAGGAGTCAAGTGTGACCTGTCTTTTCTATGTCAACCCTATATATCGCATATCAGGATAGCCGGATAGTTGATGGGAGGAAATTTCTCTTTATAAAAGTATTCTCATTGTTAAATGGAGAAAGATGTAACCACTGAAAAAAAGCCATAGACAATGATCACCAATGATTGCAAAAGAGAGACAAAGTAAGAAAGAGATAGCTAGACATCCTGTGCCCCCTGACAGGAGATCATTGTGTTGTTTCTGAACTATACTTGCCAATCATCTAAACTTGAATCTGATCAAGTCACCAGAGTTAATTGCCAACTACCAAGTTACAGAAAAAATAAGGATAAGAACACGTTGAGCAACATATCAAGGGGATGGGATCAGCAAAATCCAAACTGTAGGAAACTCAAGTGACCCAGTTTCTTCAATAAACAAATTAAAAGAAAAAAAAGAGGAGGGAGAAGGGAATCTCTAAATTAAAATAAATTCAAGGTGGGGCGCCTAGGTCAGTTGGTTAAGCATCTGCCTTAGGCTCAGGTCATGATCCCAGGGTCCTGGGATCGAGCCTGGGATCGAGCCCCGCATTGGGCTCCCAGCTCAGTGGGGAGTCCGCTTCTCCCTCTCCCTCTGCCTGCTCCTTCCCCTGCTTGTGCTCTTTTTCACTCTCTCTCTCTCTCAAATAAATAAAATATTAAAAAAAAAATTCACGGTTCATAGCAACCAAATGTAATATATGGGCCTTTTCAGGGTCTGATTCAAACCAAAAAATGTGTTATTATTTGTAAGATGGTTGGGAATTTGAACCCCGATTTGATATTATATTAAGGAATCATTGTTAATTTTAAGGTACTATGGTATTATGCTATTTTATCATATGACATTTTAGATATTAAGATATTATTTTGTAGATTTGTGGCATTATGGTTAGGTTAAAAAATCTTATCTTTTAAAGATCTACTAAAATAATTATTGATGAAATGATACAATGTCTGAGATTTGCTTCAAAATAACACAGTGGGAGTGTATGTGGGATGAAGTGCAGATGAACCAAGATTGACTATGACCTTATGACTGTTAAATCTGAGTGATGCATATTCTACAATTCTCTGTACTTTTGTTCATGTTGGAATTTTTCCAAATAAAAGAGTTTATTCAAAAAGAGAATGAAAAGAGTAATTAGAATAGGTACAAATAGCTCTTTGTAGCAATTTTAATGTAAAAAAGGAGCAAAAAGGAAAAAGAATCAATAGCTAGGAAGGTCAATAGAAGGTGATTTTTTTTTCTTTTTTTTAAAGATTTTATTTATTTATTTGACAGAGAGAGACACAGCGAGAGAGGGAACACAAGCAAGGGGAGTGGGAGAGGGAGAAGCAGGCCTCCCACTGAGCAGGGAGCCCGATGCGGGGCTTGATCCCAGGACTCTGGGATCAGAACCTGAACCCAAGGCAGATGCTTAACGACTGAGCCATCCAGGCGCCCCCATTTTTTTTCTTTTTTTTTTTTTTTTAAGATTTTACTGATTTTTTTTTTTAAACTAATCTCTCTGCCCAGTGTGGGGCTGGAACTCACAACCTCGAGATCAAGGTCAGTCACATGCTCTACAACCTGAGCCAGCCAGCTGCCCCAATAGAAGGGTATTAAAAAAAATTTTTTTTCAAGTATTACATATATATGAAAAAGGATACAGCGCAGAACCTCCTCACCAAGTGAATATTTCCCATGAATGAACAAAGATATTTTATTGTGGCTTTTTGGGTAAACATTTCAGTAAAGCACATAAACATTAAACTCAACTGATTTTAGAAATGAGTGTCTCTATATAATCATCATCCAAGTCAAGAATAAAACATTTGTAAAACGCTAGAAACTTCCTGTCTCCTGCCAGACAATAAATAACCCGTGCAAAAGGTAACTTCTCTTCTAACTTCTATCATCAAAGATTAGTTTTGTTTTCTGAACTTCATATAAATGGAGTCACACAGTAGTTACTCTTTTCATAGTTTGTTTTGCTCATATATATATCAGAGAAGAAGGGAGAAAAAAGAAAAATTCTGAGAGAGCCATTGTACCAACCTGTGATGGCAATAAACTATGGACCAAGAAGTGTGATTTATTAATTCTTTGCACCTGAGTTCCAATTTCAAAAAGAAAGGAAAACAACACATAATTTCAAAAAGTAAATAAAACAGGAAACAAATATATGAAAAAATCCCAACATTTTTAGGACTAGAGAATATGGATATGGATATACCAATGAGATATTAGTTATACTGTTATGGAACCTAGACTGGATCACCCAACGGAAGAACCAGGCGGCACTTGGAGATCTTGGAGGATAGGAGGTTTATTTAACGCCGGCGGGCTCAGAGGAGAGTGATCTCCAAAGGTCTGAGCCCTGAGCACAAACAAGGGGGGTAATTTATATACTTCTACTTCCGCATACTTGGCACTTTTGGCCCGTGCGCGAAGCGGGGCAGGGAGAAGGACCTGGAAGAGCCCCAGGGCAAGGACTGGGACTCTCTCTCACTCACTCGGTCGGGCATCTTAGGACACAGATTTTCTTTATCATTCCCCCCTTTGATGCCCCTTTAAGCACCTAGTTTAGAGGGCATCATTCTGTTTAACTCTGAGGGTTGACTGCAAGGCTTGGGAACATGGACTTAATCATAAACTTAACAGCACACCATGTAGCAGAAGACCAGGACTGACTGGGGCCAGGAAAACCACGGTGAAATGTGCTCAGGAGTAGACAGCAGAGGGCCAGTAAAAGTGGGATCTATGACCATAGGTAGAAGGCTCGGGGGGAAAGTCCAGTCAGGAGGGGCAACAGTGTAGAGTCCGACTCCCAAGATAAGGGAAATCACGCCGATGAGAGCCAGGGACCACAGTGAGCAGGTGTCCATCAGTCGGTGGGATCTCATTGAAGGTGAAGCCAGAGTGGGTTTGTGAAGGCTGGCTGGACTCTCCACTGGCGCGGCTCCTTGTCCGAATGATGAACTTTCTTCTTTCTTCCAATCTTTGACCCAAACTGAGTCCCCTGTCTGGAAGGAGTGTACCTGAGACCCTAAGGAGATTGGGGTCCTCTCAAAGGTGTACTTTTGTAATTTATTTAGGGTGGCCCCCAGTGCCTGAAGCTGCTCCTTTATCTCCAACCTGATGCAAGTTTCCTGGAAGGCTTGCCAAGCACGGGGGAGGCCGTCCATATATTAATTCAAATGGGGAGAAACCTGATGTCCCGGGCGTGCAGCGAGCACGCAGGAGAGCTAGGGGTAGCAGATCTGGCCATGGAAGTTAGTCTCCTGACAAAACTTTGCTAAGGTTCCCTTAAGGGTGTGATTCATTCGCTCTACTGTTCAGAGACCCCATCTCCTCTTGCCTTGGGTTCAATCGGAGGCTCTTGGCCCAGGAGAGGTGTGGGGCAATCGGGCAGATAAAGGAATTCATGTCGGACCTTGTGGCCCCCGAGTTCACACTGGTGAGTCTGGCAAAAGGGCTGTTGTATCGCCCACATGCCGGTGGCCCCACGGATGGTCGCAGTCCTTTTGCTGAAAGGGGCCACTGGGGAGGTGACAACAGAGTGCTCAGTCCCAGTATCAACCATAAAAGTCACTGGTTGGCCGACCACCTTCATTCTGACCATGGGCTTATGGGGGCCAAGAGGAAAGTGCCTGGTCC
This sequence comes from Phoca vitulina, assembly GCF_004348235.1. Lineage (NCBI taxonomy): Eukaryota > Metazoa > Chordata > Mammalia > Carnivora > Phocidae > Phoca > Phoca vitulina. The sequence continues at coordinate 33,688,755 of NW_022589723.1, forward strand.
CCCTCAGTCTGAGTCTATTCCCGCAAGGCCTAGGAGGTCCTCCTCTCGGGGTTCTTCCTTGTAGTGGCTGGGCATTCATTTTTCCAATGCCCTTTCTCTTTACAGTAGGCACATTGATCCCTTGCCAAGGGGGTTCTGGGCTTCCCCCCTTTCGGTGGTTGGGGTCTCCCCGTCTTTGTGTTGTCCTTTTCTTTCAGGGCAGCGGCGAGGAGGCTGACTTTCCTTTTCATCTTTTTGTCGGCTTCCCGTTTGGCTGTGACCTCCCTGTTCATGTAGACCTTCTTGGCGATCTCTCTTAGTTGGGTGATGTTCATCCCGGCAAAACCCTCTAGTTTCTGAAGTCTTTTTCTGATGTCTGGGGTGGCCTGAGCCACGAAGGAGGTGTTTACCATCTGTTGGCTTTCTTGTGCCTCGGGGTCAAATGGAGTGTATATCCTGTAGGCTTCACATAGTCTTTCGTAGTAGTCCCCGGGGGACTCCCCTGGTTGTTGAGTGACCGAGGATACCTTAGTCATGTTCATGGGTTTCTTAGGTCGCCGGAGGAGGACCTCCTGGTACCGGCGGATGTGGGCCTGTCTTGGTTGTGGTGAAGTCCCATGCTGGGTGCTCTTTGGGTGCGGCTGTATTAGCCCAGGCAGCAGGGTCGATGACTCCTGCTGGTGCGTGCTCTTCCAGGTACTGCCGTGCACCTTTCATCATTCTCCTCCTTTCCTCTGTGTTAAACAGGGTGTGGAGTAACTGTTGGCAGTCTTCCCAGGTTGGCTGATGAGCCTGGAAGAGGGATTCTATGAGGTCTACCATGGCCTGTGGTTTCTCAGAGTAGGATGGGGTGTTATGTTTCCAATTGAGAAGGTCGGTGGTGGAGAAGGGCTGATAATAACATCATGGAACGGCTGGGTTGGACCATCCTGTCTTCATCGTGCCTCTCAGGTTCCTGCATCTCGTTACGGCATTTGGAGGGCGCTTGCACCCAGCCTGGGGCACAGCCTGGCTGCTGGTCCTGGAGAAAGTGGATCCTTTGGGCCTGGGGTCACTGGTGAAACCGATGGTGGCGGAGTGTCTGGAGCTGAAGGGCCAGGTGTAGGCGGTCTTGGGGGTATGTACGGTGGGGGCAGGTTCGGTTCATCCTCGGGATCTCCGGCTAGGATTTGTGGAGACTGGGGCTTTTGCTGATTTTCTTTAGGTTGCTTGGATGAGGCGATTAAGACCCTGGTCTGTCCCTGCCTACTGCAAGTGAATCGCACCCAGTGGGGAAGGGTCTGAGCAATTCCCAGCCAGGAGTCAATGTACGGAAACTGGTCAGGGTGTCCTGGTTCTCCTGTTACGACTCACCATACTCGATGAATCGTTGGGACATCCAATGTCCCTTCTGAAGGCCACCCGACATCAAAGGTGGGCCATTCCAATTCACATAGGGTTCTCAACTTGCTTGAGTTCATCCTGACTCAATAGTCTCCCGAAAACCCCTTTCCCTGAACTTTGGGGCTGATAAGCGGTGTGGAGTCCCCAGGTGATGTTGAGAGATTTGGTCAAGACCTGTACAATGTCTGCCACAAATGCGGGTCCGTTGTCACTATGGATTGTTAATGGCAGGCCGAACCGGGGCACGATCTCCCGCAAGAGGACTTTAGCTACTTCCAGGCTTTGCTCCATCCTGGTTGGGAAGGCTTTGACCCACCCAGAGTATGTGCATGCTATTACTAGGAAATATTTGAACCCCCTGCTCAGCTGCACATCTGTGAATTCTACCTCTACATTTTCGAAGGGGGTTGCTCCCATCCTCTGGACACCTGGTGGGGAACGTGGTGCAGACCAAGCATTATTTTTCGTTCACTCATTGCTCGGCATAGTGCTGGCAGCTGACTGATGTAGTAGTGTTTCTTGAGAAGGGCCTCTAATGCAGTTTTTCCCAGATGAGTGAGTCGGTGGTGTTCCTTGACTAGATGCCCTCCAGTTGCTGTTGGAACAAAGATGTACCCATCAGGCATCATCCACCATCCCTTTTCAGTCAGGATGGCCCCCTCAGCCATGGCCCATTCCTTTTCCTTTTTAGTGTAACTGGGCGGAGGGACTTCTTCCGGGGGTGTCAGGGCCATGGTGAGGGAAGGGGCTCTGTCCATGTCCTCACTGACTGCGGTCTTGGCTGCCAGACAATTTCCCTGCGCTATGGGGTCGTCTCCTTTCTGGTGTCCCTTACAGTGCAGGATTGCTACTTGTTGAGTAAGAACTGACACCACCCATATCAACATGACACAACTGTTCCAGAAAATTCTTGCCTAGGAAGATAAATAGATTAATTGCTAGCTCAAGAAATTAATTTATCTGGGCAAATAATTTGCCCATCCGGACTGCTCTCCTAAGACCACAGACTACACACTTGGCAAAGAACTCACCATTATGACAAAGTTTATTTATCAAGACTTGTTTCAAGACCATTGCTTCTCTGGATCTATGAATCCTAAACTGTCTTAAATAACTGTGCCCAATCCCCATCAGTTTCTTGCTTTGAAAAACCACCTTAAACCACTTGAGCCCAGTCCCCCAAATGCTATAAATCTCCTTTCTTGAAATCCCCTTTCTGAGACACTACCAAATCTCTATCAAGGTGTTATTCTCCCTTGCTGCAGTAAATATCTAATAAACTTAGACTTATGTTACTTGACTAACAGGTTTCGCTGGTGTTCTTTTGGGGAGTTGGCAGCGGACAAGATCTGTGAACTCGAATGAGAAAAAAACTGACATTTATTTTCATAAACCTGTAACTGAAATTTAGCATTTCTTTCAACTAGGAATATAAGCAAAAACTACAGTGACTCTAGCCACGGCACCAGTAAAAATTATGACCATTTGTCACCAGTAAATATTAGAGGTACTTTCAATCTGTATTATAGCTGTTGCATATATCTCAAAATATCATTTATGCTCACCAATACTTTGAAATTAATGTAAGGTTGATTAATGAAGGCTCTGAGATTTTACTCGACTTGCAAGCTAACAAGTCAGCTTGCCACAGTTTAATGGATCATGACAGAAGACACAAAACTCCTGGATCTGAGATGACAGACTTTATTACTCACAGCAAAAAGGGGTAGCCAGAGTGTCGGTGTGTTTGTGCTGTTTCCCTAATTTTTATTTCCACAGGGATGGTGAGGGGGGGGGCAGGTCACAGGAACACGGGTAGTAGATTTTGTTAAGAGACAGGAATTTAGGGGCGCCTGGGTGGCTGAGTCGTTAAGTATCTGCCTTCAGCTCAGGTCATGATCTCAGGGTCCTGGGATCGAGCCCCGCATCGGGCTCCCTGCTCCGTGGGAAGCCTGCTTCTCCCTCTCCCACTCCCCCTGCTTGTGTTCCTTCTCTCGCTGTGTCTCTCTCTGTCAAATAAATAAATAAAATCTTAAAAAAAAAAAAAAAAAGACAGGAATTTAGGGCCCAGGGCTGGTGTACTTTTTGAGCAAGAAACAAATGTAGCAAGCAACAAATAAGCTAGTCTGGTTGCCTAAGTAATCAGCTACTGATGCTGCCCAGTTTTATTTTTTTATTTTATTTTATTTTTTATTTTTATTTTTTTATTTTTTATTTTTTTAAAGATTTTATTTATTCATCTGAGAGAGAGAGAATGAGAGACAGAGAGCATGAGAGGGAGGAGGGTCAGAGGGAGAAGCAGACTCCCCGCCGAGCAGGGAGCCCGATGCGGGACTCGATCCCGGGACTCCAGGATCACGACCTGAGCCGAAGGCAGCCGCTCAACCAACTGAGCCACCCAGGTGCCCGCTGCCCAGTTTTAAACGATGGATAAGCCTTGCAGTCTGGCACACTCAGCAAGAATGTACAGAGACACTCAGGACCCGTGTGGACTGCCTCTCCAACATGTAGTACTAGACCTTGTTCTTAATGCGTTTATAAAGGAGCAGATAAATTATCATATTATCATTTTGCTTTTTTAAAGATTTTATTTATTTACTTTTGCAAGAAAGAGAGTGAGAGAGAGCGAGAGAAGGAGCATGTGCAGACTTCCCGCTGGACAGGGAGCCCGATGCAGGGCTCGATCCCAGGACTCTGGGATCATGACCTGAGCCAAAGGCAGACGCTTAACCGACTGAGCCACCCAGATGCCTTCATCATTTTGCTTTTATATTTTAATATCACTGGTTTCCTTTTTTATTTTATTTAACATATGCATATCAATGCATTATTCTGAGAAGGGGTTGGTAGGCTTAACCAGATTGCCAAAGGAGTCCATGGCACAAATAAGGTCAAGAAATGGAAGACTTAAAAAAATATTTTCACCAAGTATTGATATGAAAATAAATTATTATACAACTCCATTACTCAGGAAAACCTGTTCAGAGCTCTCCTTGTCACGAAGGCAGAGTGGGAAGGGCCCTGGTGCCAAATCCAGGAGACTAGAATTTGGGTCTCAGCTGTATGAAGGCCCCACTAGTTACTTAAACTTTTTGCGTCCAGTTTTCCTCATCTGTAATGTGAGAAACTTGTTACCTAACTCACTGGCTCACTGGCTCAACACAGAGACTGAGAGGTGTACTCTCACACATTGCCTGTGGGAGTGTAAAGTAAACATATTTTCTGGAGAGTAACTTGGCTCTGGGTACTCAAAAAAATTCAAATCCTTTGAGCAAGCAAATCCATTACTAGAAATTTATTATTATTAGACATAATCAGATGTACAGACAAAAACGTAATTGAAAAGATGTTCATGGCAGTATTATTTATAATTGTAGTATTTTTATAAACATCTTGAATGTCCAATAATTAAGGCATGGCCACAAAAATTGTGGCACATCTATACTGATAAATGCAGTCATTATGAATTATCAGAGCAGAATATTCTGTGACTTTAAAAAATGCCCACGATTTGGGGCGCCTGGGTAGCTCAGTCTGTTAAGCGTCTGCTTTCAGCTCAGGTCCTGGGATCGAGTCCCACATCGGGCTCCCTCTGCCTGCCGCTCCCCCTTCTTGTACTCTCTCTCTCTGTCAAATAAATAAATATAATCTTTAAAAAAAAAATGCCTGTGATTTTATGTTGTGGAAAAAAAAAGCAAAACTCTTTGTGAGGTGCCTCCAATTCTGTTTAATGAATTATATATATATATAAGCTTAGAAAAAAAGACTAGTTGGAAATTTACTGAAAATGTTATCGCTAGTGGTATAATATACACATATTACAAAATTTTAATTTTATAATAATAAATTTCCCCTATATTTCTCAATAAGCATATGCTGCTTTGTAATAAGAGAAGCAAATTATTTTATTTTTTAATTTATTTTATTATTATTATTATTATTATTATTTTTTAAAGATTTTATTTATTTGACAGAGACATAGCGAGAGAGGGAACACAAGCAGGGGGAGTGGGAGAGGGAGAAGCAGGCTTCCCTCCGAGCAGGGAGCCCGATGCGGGGCTCCATCCCAGGACCCTGGGATCATGACCTGAGCCGAAGGCAGATGCTTAACGACTGAGCCACCCAGGCGCTCCTATTTTATTATTTTTAAAGATTTTATTTATTCATTTGGGAGAGAGGGAGAGAGAGTGCGCACAAGTTGGGGGGAGGGGCAGAGGGAGAGGGAGAAGCAGGCTCCCCGCTGAGCAGAGAGCCCAATGCGATGTGGGAGCTCGATCCCAGGACCTGGAGGTTATGACTTGAGTCCAAGGCAGACGCTTAACCATCTGAGCCACCCAGGCGTCTTGAGAAGGAAATTATTTTTAAAAAGCAACTCAAAATTAAGGTTATTTGTGTGAAAGTGCTTTGACAATCATATTGTGCTACATAAATGTGTAATGATATTAGTGTTTTTCTGGAAATTTAGAAGCACAGTTGGATTCACGTTTAAATCAATAAATTCGACTGCAAGGAAGATAAATCGGCCAGTGGGCGGCTGTGATTTGTGCAGCTCTGGAGCAGGCAGGCTCCCTCTGCTTCCTTCTGCTTCCCTCCCCCTGCAGCCTGTCTCTCACTCCTGTTTGTTTTTCTCTCTCTCCATGCACCATCCAGTTCTGCTTCCTCGGAAGGAGGCTGTCTGGTCTTGTCTCCTGGGCTGAATCATGCCTCAGAAATGGAAAAAGCCCCAAGGCCAGGGCCTGTCTGGGTTGAAGAGCTGGGGCTAAGGTTTGAGTGTGACATCAAAGTGCATAATGAGGGTTTTGCTGCAGATTCCAGGCTAGAGGGCAGGTGTGGGTGGCGCCATGGTTATAGGCTTCTAGGCTGTGGCCCTGATGGAATGCTGAAGCCCTTTGGCTGGATGCAGGTGAGGAAAAAACTGCTTTTTTCTGTGGTATGATTTGAGGGCATGCTGTGATCTCCCTCACCCCAGAGCTTCTGTGCCAACTCACTGTTCCTGCTCCTGAGATCTCCACCGTTAAGGAGGCTCCTGGTGAAATGTATATGGATCATCTGGGGCAGCAGCCTATCCTAATACTACGATTGAGGCTCTGGAATTAGGCAGACTTGGTTAGATTTGGATCCCAACTCCACCGCCGCTTGGAATCGTCACTCGAGGCCTATGAGCCTGGGTCTCAACATCTGTAAATGATGACAAAAAGCACTCACATACACCAAGCATACAACAGGCATGGTTCTAGGAGTCTTTCTTATATTAACTCCTTTGATCTATGCAACAACCTTATTAGGCACTTGCTGTTATCATCATGTGCATCTTAGAGATGGGGCAACTGCAGCCGGGTTCGTTGATTAACTTGCTCAAGGCCTCACAGGGTCAGTACCAGGAGGAACCCAAGCAGTGTGGTTCCAGAGTCTGTGTTAACAACCGTGTTTGGGAGTCTCACTGTCAGACAAGCCCACAATAGTAACTATGATTTATTAGGAGCTTACTTAGTGCCAGGCACTACGCTAAATGCTATTCAGGAATTTCTCATTTGTGCGTCCCAATGCCTGGATGAGGCAGGGACTATTGTCAGGTGTTAACACTGACCTGCAGGACAGCCCACTGTATACAAGGCCCTCTGTGAAAGGCTGGGCCTTGGGGAGGTTGTTACAGTATAGAAGAGCTAAGATGTGTCCATAAATAAATGTGATTCATGGTAGAATCAGAGCTTGATGAGGCTGGAAGAGAGCTAAGAGATTATCTGGTTTCAACTCATTTTTTACTGATGACAAGAACTGACTTGCTTTGTTTAGAGTTTGGAGGAGGATCTAGTGAGAGAACAATAGGCAACACTTACTGGGTTCGCTTGCTCTGTGCGTGTGTTTATTTCCTTCAATCCTCACAACAGCCACATAGGAGAGGCCCTATTATTATCCCCATTTCGCAGATGAGGAAGCAGATAGGGAGAAGTTAATAAGCAGCTTGTCCCACCTCCCACAGCTAGCAAGTGGCAGATCTGGGATGCTGGCAGTGGGCTCCAGAGCTCGGGCACTGAACCACCCCGCTTTGTGCTGCCCCACTTACAGAAGGTGGTTAAGGAGCCTAGGAAGAGGTGGGTAGATCAGGTGGATCAGAAAGTGCTTTGTAGACTACAAAGAGCTGTACAGACAAGGTTATTATTAGACAGAGGTAAGAGTCCCAAGAGAGATATAAAGTGGTATAAAGGGCGCCTGGGTGGCTCAGTCTGGTAAGCGTCTGCCTTCAGCTCAGGTCATGATCCTGGGGTCCTGGGATCGAGCCCCACAGCGGGCTCCCTGCTCAGCGGGGAGTCTGCTTCTCCCTCTCCCTCCCTCTGCTTGTGCTCTGTCTCTCTCTCTCTCACTCACTCTCTCTCTCAAATAAATAAATAAAATCTAAAAAAAAAAAACCCCGAAGTTGTATAAAGCTTAGGGCAAAACCAAGGACAATCTCTAGGATGAGATGGCTTTGCTTTGGATTTGGACTCATGCTAAGTAGGAATGAAGAATGTCCAGGATGTTATGGGGTGGTGGTGGGGAAGGTTTCCTCCAGTCCTCCCCCATTAGCTCAGGATGGCTGATCAGATTAGCCAGCTGGCATGTTGGCCCAGGTGAAGAGGTGATCTGGACCAGAGATCACCTGCAGAGAGCAAGGTGGGTGGGGGCCACTCAGAGGGGGATAAATGAAGGCACAGAAGGCTGTTAACAGGGCCAGGGGTGGGGGTAAGACAGCCTGAGTTCAAATCCTGCCATCCTACCACACTCTGATTAGGAGGCCATGGGCAAGCTACACAACATCTGTATCTCAGTTTCCTCATCTGAAGAATGGGAATGATAATGGTGTGTCTTCAGAAGCTTATCCAAAATTGACATGCTCATTTGTTTCAAGTGTTTACTCTGATGCATGGTACACAGTAAGCACTCAATAAGATCTAGCCATTGTTGGGGCGCCTGGGTGGCTCAGTTGTTAAGCGTCTGCCTTCGGCTCAGGTCATGGTCCCAGGGTCCTGGGATCGAGCCCCACATCGGGCTCCCTGCTCGGCGAGAAGCCTGCTTCTCCCTCTCCCACTCCCCCTGCTTGTGTTCCCTCTCTCGCTGTGTCTCTCTCTGTCAAATAAATAAATAAAATCTTAAAAAAAAAAAAAGAGCTAGCCATTGTTATTTCTGTTATTATTGTCCCAGAAAGCCTGATTGGTGTATGATTCAGGGAGGAATGGGGTTAGAAGAAAAGCAGACACATATGTCTACTGCAATCTGCTCCTGGTAAATCTAAATCTGCTGGGGTGAATTGGATTACAAAACAACACAGACTGGCTTCCCCCTTTCCCACCTTAGGTTTTGTTTCTGAGAATCACCGGATCTGCTTTTCAGGGAAAGGTAAGGAGTGGGAGGACGAGGAGTTAAAGGCCAATGGACCACCAGTACTCTGGGCTAATAGGGAAGGGTCCTCAGTGGTTTCTGCAGCTCTGTTGGAATTTCTGAACTCTTTTTAATTAGCCTCCTCACCCCTTTGCATACTGTGGATTTACTTTCCATTCTCACAAGCAGACACATTCCTGCAGGGAAAATGCAGATGGATGGGAAGTCCTTTCTTGAACAGATTAATGGCACAGTAGGAGGATGCCGGTTGGGTGGGGACTAGGAGAAGTAAAACTTATGTGTACTGACCCATACTCCTTTGCAGGACCAGGCTGGGTGAAGGAGCTTGCATGTTGCCATCACACCAGCCCTGCAAGGAAAGTATTTCTTAGCACCATTGTAGAAACTTGTCCGAGGCCACAACTAGCCCATGGAGCAGGGAGTCCGACCCAGATCTGTTCAACGCCGACAGTCATCCTTTATACAAAATCTGAGAAACTCCACTGACTCAGAGCTATCAGGTCAGGCCAACCTGGCTTGGGGAAAGGACTGCTCCATGGGAGGAAGGTGTAGTCCATTCTGCTCTAGGCCTCCTCCCAATCCCCATGAGCTGAAGTGCTGGAGGTCAGTCCTGTCTTTGGTCCAGGTGAAGGCTGCAGTTTATTGTCACCAGCAAATTGACCTCCATCAGGATATTACTAGTTGCACTTATATTTTACTATTGTTCAGTTGCTCAGTAGCCTCTTGTCGAGGGCGTGGGGAATAGGTCAGAAGCACAAGGAGCTATTTCTGGGCTCTGGCCTTTGGGAAAGCTGCTTTGTCCTGTTTACACATCCTCTCTCCAGATTTGCACAACCTGACCACAGAAATGTCACCCTCCAAGCCCAGGTAAATAGGGGCAACCAGATAAGTCTCCAGTTGGTCAATGGCTATTGAGTAACCAAGGGAGTCCAGAACCCTATAGTAAGCAACTATGATAAATACAGAAGAAAAGAGCACCCTAAGACTCCTGACCTCGCACTGCTGGAGCAGAAGCGTATTCCTATCTGGGGGCCGTGGTCACACAGTGCAAGTTTCAAGCCCCTCTCTCACATGACTTTTGGTCCAGTCACCCCTCCCAGCAACCACCCAGTTACACCACCAAACTGAGGTGTCAGCGCTAGCATGAACCCTAGTTTATCTTGCAAGGGTGAGAGGAGGAAGAAGGAAATCTCTTATTCAACGATGAATAGCTGAATGAATCGGGTCTCCCTCAGAAAACAAACTGAAGGGAAGAAAGGGCCTGTGTCTGGATCACCTTCTTCAAAAAGTTAGGTGGAAAAAAAATGATGCAGGGCAAAAGGCTGGGTAGGGGGGAGAGAAGGGACAGGGAGCCTGGTTGCTCTACAGAGCTACGGAAGGAAACCATTTGGAAGGGAGCCCCTGGTCACACATCTGAATGTGTCACTGCCAAGTCCCCAGAGGCCAAAAAAGCCTGGATCAGCCTGTCAGGAACCGGATATTCCACCAATTCTGAGAGCCCCAGAATGAAACCAACCAGCTTCCCCCTCTTTTCCACCAGTAGAACCTCATCTTCAGCCCTCATTTTCAACATTGTTTTTGTTTAATATCCTAAGGTGGGGAAAACGATGTTTGTGTAGGGTCCTGCCAATAGGTAAAGTTGTGCTGCCCAATGGAGGAGAGAATTTTTTCTTGAGAAGTGGCCAAACCCCACCAATAGCTCTGCAACTGAGGGGAGGCCTTCACCAACTAGGATTGGCATGGGGGAGGGAGTGTCAAATAAAATAATTTATGTGAACTTTTTGAGCCCAGCCTGGTCCCTTGGGGCCAATACATGTATTTGTTCTTTCTCTGTGGCAGATATTGTCCTTTGGGGGATAAGTGGGAGAGAGGAAAACTTCCCTATTGAGCTCGTACATTCCGTGACTGCCCCAGGAGCTTCATCACCTCTGCTTCTAGTCCAAGACCTTGCTTCCTAAATGGCCTTCCTGCTTCTACCATTGCCTCCGAGAGTTTATTCTCCACACAATAGCCAGAGTGCTCTTTTTAAAAGTGTAAATTATCTTGTCACTTTCCTGTTGAAAACTCTTCAAATGCCCCCACCACACTTAAGAGTAGAATTTAAACACTTCACCATGGGTTACTGGGCGGGAGGGTGACCTGCACCCTGCTGACTTCGCCTCCCATCTTTCTTCCTAAGGCCCATTCTGTGGCCGCCACACTGACCTTTGTTTCTGCGCCCACCAAGACCGTGACCTCCTCCAGGGCTTTGGTACGAGCTATTCACCTTGCCTAGAATACCCTTTGTTCTTCTTACCTGACCACTCAAACTGATTAGCGAACCCCCCACTCTATTGGCTTCACAGCAAATGGTAATGATACGAACTCAACCAGTCTTGTCTATCATTTGTTTACTTGTTTATTGCCTATTTTCCTCACAACACAAGCCCCAGAAGGGAAGGCGCCGTGTCTATCTTGTCTACCACCGAATCTCTAATGCCAAGCAGAGCCTGGCACGTAGTAGAGCTCTAGTATTCGTTAGATAAACGAGCTCTTCAAACCCGAACCATCTTGAGAGATACGTGCGAAAAGGAAGGTTCCATCAGGCTGAGGATCAGAATCCTGGTCTGGCTGAAGACAGACCTCGCCTTCCTTCCAGATACCTCGACCTTTCCACGGTGGGCGCAGCTGTCCCCGCCCCTTCTCACACACTTGATCCCCCTCTCTCCAGGAAGGACAGGCCGGAATTCCAATCCTTTCTCCGAGCCTGGTGCCAGCCCTCAAGTCCTCCCACATTTCGGGGGCTCAGAGACGCCGCCCTTTTCTTAAAATGGACCGTGTCGGGCGCGTGCAACCTCCTCCCTTGGACCACCAATCAGGGCACAGGGGAGTCCCGCACCGTCTAGGGTAAAATGGGACGGGTCCCCCGGCCCACCGCTGGTATCGCCTCAGGTCCCCGAATCTGGCCCCCTCCCAGGCTAGGGAGCCCCCCGACCGTGTGGGGGCGAGGAGGACGGTCCAGGCGTCAAGGGCAATGAGGACATTCAGGCCCGAAAAGGGGGTGGGCCGACTTCGCACCGTAGAACCTTTCTTCACCAAGGCCTCGTTTGCCGGCCGGGCAGCTTTGGAGGAGACACCCGGCTTAACCGTTCCTCCCGCTCGCACCCTCCCCCGCCCGGCCCAGTCTGCGGAGGCGCGCCTTCCTGCCCACCCCGAGTTCGGGGGCTGCTGCCGCGGGAGCGTTCCGCCTCGCGCCGGAGGCCCCCAGGCGTGGAGCCGCGAAGCCATCGGCAGCGTCTGGCGCTTCTGAGCTCTGGTGGGCGAGGACCTGCGGGTTTCCTCCAGCCGGGGAGGACGCAGAGCGGAGGCGGAGGCCGAGGCAGTTTTTAGGCCTTAGGCCCGGCGGGCCGGGGCGGGGGAGACGCGCCCAGCATTCGCCATCCCGGGCGCGTGCGGTCCTCTTGGGACCTCGCCGGCGACCCGTAGCTCGGGCACGCGCCTGTCGCAGCCCGCAGGAAGGAGGGGTCCGGCCTGAGGCCCGGGGCGGCGGCCGCCATGGAGATCCCCTCGGCCCAGGGCCGGCGCCTGGGGCCTCGGGGGCGGCCCTGAGCGCCCTCCTCCCTGCCGAGGCCGGGTCGCGGACGTGCCCCCTGCGGCCTTCGGCCACCTCTGCGTCTCCGCCCTCCCCGGGCCGCGCTGCTGCGTGGGCGCGGCGGCGGCGACGGCGCCCTGTTGAATGGGCTGTGAGGGCCCAGGTTTGAAGCGCTGGCGAACGCGGCCTCCGGGGGCGCAAGGCAGCAGCAGCGGTGGCGACCAAACGGGTGTTGGAGTTGGCGGCGGCCATGGAGGGCCTGGCTGGCTATGTGTACAAGGCGGCCAGCGAGGGCAAGGTGCTGACCCTGGCCGCCTTGCTTCTCAACCGGTCTGAAAGCGACATCCGCTATCTGCTGGGCTATGTCAGCCAGCAGGGAGGGCAGCGCTCCACGCCCCTCATCATCGCGGCCCGCAATGGGCACGCCAAGGTGGTGCGCTTGCTCTTAGAACATTACCGGGTGCAGACTCAGCAGACTGGCACCGTCCGCTTCGACGGGTAGGTACACCCCAACCCCTCTCCCACGAGCGCGGACCCACCACCTCACAGGTCCTCCCCTCCTTCACTCTCTCTCCGTAGAGGTATCACTTCTTCCCTTTTGTGCATCCTCCTGCCGCATGAATGCCCACTTCGTCTTCCAGGGCTAATACTTCATCCCGTGGTTTGCTGCTCAACCTCATCGGCCCCTACCCCTTATTCCCTCTATGGGTAAATAGCCACACCCTCTGTCTTGATATCTAATGGGTATTCTTCACTAGAGGGTCCGTGAGCAAGTAGGTATGGAGGAGGTGCACCTTCCCAGATTTTACCTTTATCGGTTTTGGGCTTGTAAGCGAGATCAGAAATTAACGCGGTCAGCAATTAACACTGAAAACCTCTGTTTGATGAGTTATTTGGTCACCCAATATTTACTCCTTCGAGTGAGTGGTCCCTTCAGACGGGTTTGCGGGGGCCTGAATGTCAAAATAAGCCCCTAGAACTCCAGCCTCTTGAGGGATTGTCAGGCAGCCAGACATCCCTAGACATGATTCTGACTCTTCCACATAGCTTGGGGTAGATAGGTTGGCTGCAAAAATGGCCTGGACCTGGTATTGGAGATAATGCCATTGTTAATCCATGTTATCTTGTGATACCGTGGGGAAACTTGATAGTTTATGTTATTTCAGGTGGGGAGTTCAAAAATTCATATTGTCATAGTTAAAATTCGTTTTTTAGGTTTAATTATACATATTTTGGGGGTATGGTAATGTTTAACACAGAACTGTCAGGTTTGACATCTTCTTTGCTGTGCTGGATTATTATAAAGTGTTTTTCAGATTACAAACTTCATTGATTGCATTTGTGTTTGTTGACTTTTGTGCCAGTACGTAAGCTGTTGTAGCATTTTCTTCTGTTTTTGGTAGATGTGGTCCAAGCATAAAGATACGTATCTTTAGTTTTGGTGATTGAAAACTGCTTGGTTAAAACCTCATTGAAAAAGCGCTTCTTGAAGATGACTAGGGCATTGTTGAATTTGGTTCTTTTTTAGGTTTAAATAATAAAATGATGAGAGGAAGATATTTTTAGATGAGAAGAAAATATTTTAATGAAACGATAGACCATGTTGGTGGTTAATCTCTGGTACCACCTCCTTGGACATCAAGGAGATGGTCTTTTTCCTGTTGATTAAAGATGGCAACCTGATTCATGTTGGCTTTCCCTTACTGGCTTCTGTGTCCTTTCTAGAACTCCCTGCATTCCCACAGCCTTTCCTATACCCAGACAAGGAGTGACACAGAATGACCCCTGAACTTCCAGCACCATTCCAGTTGTATAGGCACATGCATTCACTGAGATACAAATCTCAATAACAGCTGCTGGAAACATCGCAGCTAAGGAACTTGCTGAGGCCTTTTTGGATGAGGGGAGGATAGTGGTGAAAAAAAAAAAAAAGTTTCCTAAAGCATTTGGAAAGGCTTTGCTTATTGCTGTCTTTTTTACCATCAAAGAGAAAGATCTTTTGAGATGGAATTAAAAGAACCTGAAATTACTGGGGCGCCTGGGTGGCTCAGTTGGTTAAGCGACTGCCTTCGGCTCAGGTCATGATCCTGGAGTCCCGGGATCGAGTCCCACATCAGGCTCCCTGCTCAGCAGGGAGTCTGCTTCTCCCTCTCCCGCTCCCCCCTCTTGTGCTCTCTCTCTCTCTCACTCTCTCTCTCAAATAAATAAAATCTTAAAAAAAAAAAATAAATAAAAATAAAAGAACCTGAAATTACTAGAAAGGACTAGAAATATAGCATTGAGCCTGTATACTTGCCCAGTATTCTGGACTGGGCAGTGAAATTAAACGGTTCAGTAGGCAAACACTTACTGAACTCCTACTGTGTGCTGGGCTGTGTGGTAGGGATTGGGTATGCAGGGGTGAGTAACATACTGTTCCCACTGTGGAGGAAGACAGTTTAGCGGGGGAGACAGAGAAATAGATATGTAAGATGAGTAACTGCAGATGCCATGCCATTTAGAGTTTTAGAAGTCTGTTGGATGAGTGAGGGAGTATGGGAAGAGGAATTGCTCAGCTTTGCCTGGGGGAATCAGGGAAGGCTCCCCTGGTGAGGTGATGCTTGAGTTTGGGTCTTACAGGAAGTGAAGAAGGGGGTCAAGCAACAGCCTGGTGAACTTGCAGTGACAAGTGTTTCAGTGTGGTTGTAGGAAGGAATTTAAGCTGGGGAAATTAAGAAAGAGATTGTGGGAGACTGGAGAAAGGTGGAGGCCGTATTTTGATGATCGTTGTGTAAAATATCAAGAGTCCCATTGGGGAGACTGCAATTGCAAACGGTTCAGTCATTCGAGATTTTGGCTGAGCATTCTTAAAACTATCCTTTTTTCTGGATTATTACAATTATGCATTTATTATCTGCTGTGTAAAGGTAATGGAGAATTTTATTTATTAAATGCCTGTGATGGGCCTAGCCCTATTAGACCTTCTGCGGACGATACAGAAAAAAATGTAAGGTTTTTGCTTTTTTTGAGGAGCTTGCCAATTAATTAACAAGGGAGAATTGAAGTTCATGGCCACCTTTCTGCTTACTCAAACCACTGATATTTTGCAGTTTATTCCAGTCATTTTGGCATTTCAGAACTAGATAAAAAAGAGTGTTATTTGCAAATGTCATGATTTCACTTTGCACTCACTCCAGACATTGTGAAAATAATCTGAATGAGGTGTTAACAGTATGAAGTTCACTCACCTCTTGGGGGCTGGCGTTTTGAGAGGTACTTAGCTAACTCCCCCGTTACTTTTTTATTTTTATTTTTTTTTAATCCCCCTTTAGATTCCCTCAGCACTTGAGAACCATGGCCAGGTGGGGAGTGACAGGTTCTCTGTGTGTGCTGAAGTAGATCAGTGTTTCCTAGTTTTTAGTCACCTGTGTACCATCGTCACAATTTTTTTTTTTTTTGAAGATTTTATTTATTTATTTGACAGAGACAGCGAGAGACGGAACACAAGCAGGGGGAGTGGGAGAGGGAGAAGCAGGCCCTCCGCCGAGCAGGGAGCCCGATGCGGGGCTCGATCCCAGGACCCTGGGATCATGACCTGAGCCGAAGGCAGACGCTTAATGACTGAGCCACCCAGGCGGCCCCATCTTCACAATTTTTTGTCAAATTATTGATTACTTATCCTGTTTTTTGCCTAATATTAAAAAAAAAAAGTTTCACTTCTTAGCTTCATCCAAAGCAACAGTTATCTGTATAATTATGGGTTTGATATAGTATGATTTGTGTGTATATGTGTGTGTGAGAGAGACATTAAAATAAATAGCTTATTAGAAATTTTGTAAAAGTCTATGTTCTGCCTAAAAATTTCTATAATACCTTAAGAAACTCAAGTGGATTCATAACACATTCTCAAGGAAGAAGGGACTACCTACCTAGATCAAGCCCCATGGTGATATTTGAGCCCTTGTTCATATTTTTAAGAGTAACATTTGAGATTATTTTACTTATGGCTTAATATGTGAAGACTAAAAGTGACAGACGAGGGGGCAAGAAAAATTACTTGAGTAGAAATGAAAGAACCTTTAGTTGGAGAATGGGAAACTGTTGAGAATGTTACAGAAATGGAACAGAACAAAGGTGAGGTGTCCTGTGACCGTGGAATAGTGTGCTGGCCTGAGTTCCTAAGGCCTGACAGCTCTGTGCCGGAGTTTGTGGGAGAACCCTTGTCCTAAAAGAGGTTTGCTGACAGGAGTGGGAAGGAGAACAGGACCTCTGGGAGTTCTGAGGCTTTTTGTTGAGTTCTCTTTTAAAGTTGGCACTAGTACTAATACTTTTAAGGTTCAGGCAGAGAACAGGCATGAGGGGCACATCATCATTTGGCTTCATTTAAAAGTCATTGCCACGCAGTATGTATTTCAAGAAACTACATTTGATCTAATAAATGATTTTAAGGACTTTGGTTAAAATAAAGTGTTGCTCATTTACATTTAATGAATTTTTATTTCCATTTCAAATACTTGACCAGACATTTTTATTTTAAATTGAACCAGGAAATAGTTTGAGCTTAGTTTTGTGATCAGAAATGTTATCTTTTATTGTGAAATGTTTCCATCATCTGGTGTGTACGTTTTGTTTAAAAAGGTGAATATCAGGTTATAGTTTATTTTTATTTTATTTATTTATTTAATTAATTTTTAATGTAATCTCTACTCCCAACGTGGGACTCGAACTCACAACCCTGAGATACAGAGTCATACACTCCACAACTCAACCAAACAGGTGCCCTGGTTTCTTGATTCTTTTTTTGTTGTTGTTGTTTAAAGATTTTATTTATTTAAAGAGAGTGCGTAGGAGCTCGTTCTTGCTTGTTGGGGGGGGAGGGGCAGTGGAAGAGGGGGAGACAGAGACTCTCAAGGTGACTCTGCACTGAGCCTGGAGCCCCAGGCAGGGCTTAGTCTCATCACCCTGAGATCAAGCCCTGCATCGGGCTCTCTGCTCAGTGGAGAGCCTGCTTCTCCTTCTCCCTCTGCCCATCTCCCCTCCCCTGCTCGTTCTTTCTCACTCTCTCGCTCTGTCTCAAATAAATAAATAAATAAAATCTTAAAAAAAAAAAAAAAGTCATGCTTAACCAACTGATCCACCCAGGTGCCCCCCAGTTTCTTGATTTTTTAAAATGAAATACGTAGTAGTTTGCATTGCAATTTTGGACCAAGTCTAGAAAGATCGTTGTTTTATAGTACTTCTCCCATAGGGACTAAGTACATATTGCATTAATTTAATCATATTTTTATATTCTGTTATAAATGTGTTTGGTATGTTGTTTTGAGGAAGTCTGTGCTCCTTATTTCAGCTGAAGTCTGTGGACAAAGGAATGTCATATATTTTAGGCTTATTCCCTTTAATCTGTTTAATGTTTTTGTTTAGATGTAGAAATTCAAAATTTGCTAAGGCTGATGTTTCTGAAGGACTAGTCATTTTCTAATACATTCTGCAGTGAATATTTTTGTCCTAAACTATTTAAAAACTTTAATTGCCTCAATAAAAGTAGATAATTGAAACTTTCTTGAGGCTCCTGTCACATCACTATATGGAAAAATGGAAATGATTAGGCTACACCACAAAAAGTATTAAACTGTACAAAGACCAAGTGAAATATATACTTGTAATTTAATTTTTACTCCTACATCATTAATTCTGGGAAATTTGAGGTGAGAAAAATACTTTAATCACTTATTGTCTCTTTTTTTCATCTTTAAAATGGGGGTCATATTTATCTTTTATGGTTATTGTGAGAGTTAAAAAGAATGTATGTGAATGCCTATTTTAATGTAAAATTTTTGAGTTTTATATGGTTTGGGTTCATGTTCCTGGCATATAATAACTTCATATTTTTAAAGTGCAAGGAAACATTTAACTATGAAAATGTAACTATATATTACTATGTATTTTTGATAGATTACTATTAATTAGTTTGAAAAAAATGCTTTTTATTTATTTTTTTGAAAAAATGCTTTTTAAATTGAAACTGGATGACATGTATTATGTTTCCCTAATATGTAGAGTACTGTGTACTAGAGTACTTTTGTATTTTAATCTCATGTAAACCTTTTAAATTATATATCTGTAAAATGAGCATAATAATAGTGTCAGCCTAATAGGGTTATTGGGAGGAGGTTATTATGAGGATTAAGTGAGATATATTGCATATCGAGCACTTACTACAATGAATGCTTGGCACATTGAAGATACTTATTAGCTATTTGTGTTCATTTAAACTGTTTTTCTTTAATTGTTTTTCATTTTTGTTTTTAATTATGACTATTTTTAGTTAAGGTATAACATCTAGTAAGGTGCATAAATTTTAAGTGTACGATGTGATAAAATTTTAATATGTTTACATCCATGTAAACACCTTCTAGATCAATATACAGAATATTTTTATCAGAGTTTCCCTTGTGCCCCTTCTCAGTCAGTTCCTCTCCTTTCCTTTCCCAGAAGTAATGATTATTCTGACTTCTATCACCATAGATTAGTTTTGTCTATACTTGAACTTCCTATAAAGGGAATCATACAGTGTGCTCTTTTCTGTCTGGCTTTTTTTTGCTTAACACATTGTCTATGAGATTCATCTGTGCAGTTGCGTGTATCAGTAGTTTTTTTTTTTTTTTTATGCTTTGTAGTATTCCGTTGTATGAATATATGGCACCTTATTTACCCTGTACACAGGTATTTTAGTTGTTTCCAGTGTTTAACTATTATGGATAAAGCTGCTATGGACATTTTTATGTATACGTCTTCACTGGTGGGTGTTTGCGTTCACTTCTTGTCAATATATGCCCAAGAGTGGAATAGCTGGGTCATGGGGTTGGTGTATGTTTAACTTTAATAGTTATTGCTAAACAGTTTTCCTGAAAGTGGTTGAAACAAATTACATTCCTACCAGCAACGAGAGTTTGAGTTACTTCACATCCTGGCCAACACTTAGTATTGTCATGTCAGTCTTACTAATTTTAGCTATTCTGGTGGCTGTGTATTGGTAACTCATGATTTTAATTTGCCTTTCCCTCTCCAGTAGTTATCTTGAACATCTTTTCATATATTTATTGGTCACTTGAATATCTTTTGTGAAGTTTAGTTGTTTAGTCTTTTCACCCATTTTTTAGTGGGGTGGTTTGCCTTTTTCTTACTGATTTGTCAAATACATTTAATGTAAATGTCTTCTCCCAGTGAGTGGATTTCATATTCACTTTCTTCATAATATCTTTTGATGAATTGAAGTTCTTAATTTTAATGAAGTTCAATAAATCAGCTATTTCTATGATTAGTGCTTTTTTGCATTCTGCTTAAGAAATAATCATTAACTCCAAGGTCATGAAGATTGTCTACTTTTTTTTTTTTTAAGTAACTCTTATGGTTTTGCTTTTCATATAGATCTATGCTACTTCCCTAATTTTTAAGCATAGTGTGCAGTTTGATGAGTAATTTTCCTAAATATCCACCCATGAAGCCACTACCCATATCAAGATTTAGGACATTTCCAGTAGCTTTAAGCCTCTTCCCAGTTAGTCCTACACCCTTTCCTGTAGGTAACTCCATAGGTACTTGTTAGTGAGAAGGCTTTTGTGTCATTTTGTGTCATTGTTTGAAACAGAAGAAGTAACTGCTTGAATTATTATAAAGTGGGTCTTTTGTTTTCAGCAAAAACAACAGACACTGGTGTTTTGGGGGTGTTAATTGGGGTTAAACTATGATATTTATATTCTACCAGGGGATTATACTCTTTCACTTCATGGGAGATATAGTTTGACCTGTGTTATAACATTAGGTTGTATAGTGAGAAGCTCAGCAGTGAGGTTTTGGTATGAATACTTAATTGCTCTAGTAAATATTGCTTTTGACTGACCTTTTTCCTTAATACTTGCAAGTATACTTATTTTAGTGGTTCACGCACAGTATATCTAAGCATCTGCAGCAAAAATCTAGTTTTTAGGTCTGATGGTCAGTAACAGGATAAACACTTGAAAAATTGAGGTTGGGGAAAAATGGAAGGTAGAAAGGTGGGAAAGATTGGCCTCCTAGCAAGAGTCTAATTCTATTATAAGTAGCAAACCTAGTGCATATCAGACAGTAAGTGGTGACTGTGAGTGCAAACATGGCCCGAAGGTCAGGGAAGATGCCCACTTGGTTTTAGGAAAGTGCTAATTGTTTCCTCCTGTTAGTATTTTCCCCCAGTGGTTTAGCTGAAGAATGTACATAGACCCATAATACACACACACATCCATACATATTTTTAAGAGCTTTAAATTGGAGTAGAATGGATGGAGAAAAATACATTAATTGAAAGCGTATAAAAGTTTCACAAAGTGAATATATTTGTTTAATAAAGTTCCTTTTGTGCTTCCTCCCACTATCTACTCCCCTTAAAAGTAAACAGTATCCCAACTTCAACACTACAGATAGGTATGTAAATGTAGTAATATAATATGTACTGTGTTCGGTTGACTGCTTTTGCTCAGCATCATGTTTATGTGATCCCTCCCTACTGTATGGAGCAGGAATTTTTTCATTCTCATGGCTGTAGTAGAAGTATATTTGATTAGCTTAGATAGTCTTAGGGGACAATTATCTGCATAAATACTTTTTTTCCTAAAGGAGTTTCTAAGACAGTGTTACTGTAGGGACTGGGGTAGCTTCCTTACTGGCCTATTGAGAGTAACTCGTACCTGGGGGATACTGGGAAGGAAGAACATGTTTTTCTCTAAGAGCCAGTGCATCAGTTTGGCGGTAAAGAAGTTATGAACCTCCACGCATTTCCTCTGTGTTTTCTGAAATGTATTTACTTTTGCTAGTAGAAAGTTGGTGGGTTTTTTTTTTTTTTTTTGGATTATATACTTTAGCAATAACAGTAATAGCTAACGTGTCTTGAGCTTCTGCTGGGTACAAGTACAATGCGGAGTGCTTTACTTAAGTTACCTGATTTTATTTTCACCCAAACTAATGTTGTGTTCATGTTCTGCAGATTGAGGTTTTGGTCAGTGCAAACGAATCCATTCTTTACGCTTATGTTAGGGCGTGTGGCCTCCGTTCTCTAACTGTTGGTCCTTCTCGTGAATAGGTATGTCATTGATGGTGCCACCGCTCTTTGGTGTGCAGCGGGAGCCGGACATTTTGAAGTCGTTAAACTTCTGGTCAGCCACGGAGCCAACGTGAACCACACCACAGTGACCAACTCAACCCCCCTGCGGGCAGCGTGCTTTGACGGCAGACTGGACATTGTGAAATACTTGGTTGAAAATAATGCCAACATCAGCATTGCCAACAAATACGACAACACCTGCCTGATGATCGCCGCATATAAGGGCCACACCGACGTGGTCAGATACCTTTTAGAACAGCGTGCTGATCCCAATGCTAAAGCACACTGTGGAGCCACGGCACTGCACTTTGCAGCCGAAGCCGGGCACATCGATATCGTGAAAGAGCTGATAAAATGGCGTGCTGCTATAGTAGTGAACGGCCATGGGATGACGCCCTTAAAAGTAGCTGCCGAAAGCTGTAAAGCCGATGTCGTCGAACTGTTGCTCTCTCACGCTGATTGTGACCGAAGAAGTCGGATTGAAGCTTTGGAACTCTTGGGTGCCTCCTTTGCAAATGACCGTGAGAACTATGACATCATGAAGACGTACCACTATTTATATTTAGCCATGTTGGAGAGGTTTCAAGATGGTGATAACATTCTGGAGAAAGAGGTTCTCCCGCCAATCCATGCTTATGGGAATAGAACTGAATGTAGAAATCCTCAGGAACTGGAATCCATTCGGCAAGACAGAGATGCTCTTCACATGGAAGGCCTTATAGTTCGGGAACGGATTTTAGGTGCTGACAATATTGATGTTTCCCATCCCATCATTTACAGGGGAGCTGTTTATGCAGATAACATGGAATTCGAACAGTGTATCAAGTTGTGGCTGCATGCCCTGCACCTGAGACAGAAAGGTAACAGGAATACCCACAAGGATCTTCTTCGATTTGCTCAAGTTTTCTCACAGATGATACATTTGAATGAAACTGTGAAGGCCCCAGACATAGAATGTGTTCTGAGATGCAGTGTTTTGGAAATAGAACAGAGTATGAACAGAGTAAAAAATATTCCAGATGCTGATGTCCACAACGCTATGGACAATTATGAATGTAATCTCTATACCTTTCTGTATTTAGTGTGCATCTCCACCAAAACCCAGTGCAGTGAAGAAGATCAGTGCAAAATTAACAAGCAGATCTACAACCTGATTCACCTTGATCCCAGAACTCGGGAAGGTTTCACCTTGCTGCATCTAGCTGTCAACTCGAATACCCCGGTTGATGATTTCCACACCAATGATGTCTGCAGCTTTCCAAATGCACTCGTCACAAAGCTGCTATTGGACTGTGGTGCTGAGGTGAATGCTGTAGACAATGAGGGGAACAGTGCCCTTCACATTATCGTTCAGTACAACAGGCCCATCAGTGATTTTTTAACCTTGCACTCTATCATCATTAGCCTGGTTGAAGCTGGCGCTCACACTGACATGACGAATAAACAGAATAAGACTCCACTAGACAAAAGTACCACTGGGGTATCTGAAATACTACTTAAAACTCAAATGAAGATGAGTCTCAAGTGCCTGGCTGCCCGAGCAGTTCGGGCTAATGACATTAACTACCAAGACCAGATCCCCAGAACTCTTGAAGAGTTTGTTGGATTTCATTAAGTGACTGGATATGTAAAATCGTTTAATGTGGTGCTAAAAAGTAAAGGACTTTAATCACAGACAATAGAATTATGTGTTCGTAAATTCTACTTTTCTTTCCACTACCCTTCCTCCCTACCCATCCTTCCTTAGTTCTGTATTTGGTCTTTTTGCCTCATAACGGTTATTGATTTCAAATACACTTTAAACAAAGCCACATTGTTTAGGTGTAACTATAATCTAAGGTATCTGGATATTGGTCACTTAACTTTTTTTTCTTCTTCGTTTGTGTCTTTTTCTTTCTTACTGAAGTATAATTGAGATACGTTATATCAGTTTCAGGTGTACAACATAATGATTCGACATTTGTATTTTTTTTTTAAGGAATGAGTATAAAATATTTTGTTTATGTAACAAGGGACATTTATGATTTGAAGTTGATAATGTTTTAAAAAATTGCCTACAAAAAAGTATTTCTGTTAAGCCTGTGTCAGCGTGTTATCCTTGCAGCAGTTTTGAGGATCTCCTGAAGAAAAACAACTAAAAAGGACCATTAAAAGTAACGGGATACCCAGGTGTTCTGCACGTGCCAAACTGCTGCAGGTAGTTTTCGCTCTTCCAATATTTATGTGGAGTGATACAACACATTATAACATCAGGAGGATTTCAAAAAAATATAGCTGCAGATTAGTCTGAAAATGTGCTAATTTAATAATAGTTACACATTTATAAAGTTAAATCCATTGAAATTGTTGCATTATGCTGGGTGGTATATACAAAGTAGTAATAATCTTAAAGCAATTTTTCAGAGAATATTGATGGACTACTTGCCTTCAGGCTTAAATTCTAAAATTCTTTGAAGTCTGTTTTAATGTAATTTCTCTAAATTGCAGCAGTCTGCATTTGACTCAGCTCACAGACATGTAAAAATTATGAATGCTGTGTTTTCTTATGAAACAAATTGTAATAATAGAGTTATACGTTCTATTTTTTGTCCCTTTCTCCCTTTCCTCCTGTGTGGTCTCTTTTAAAATTTGGAAACTGCTTTTCCAGAGGACATTGTTCGTGTCCCCCTAATAAGGTGTTTTTGACGGATGAAAAGGAACCCAGGATATTTGTAATTTTTTCGCTTTCTTTACCTTGTCCCTTATAACTAGTAGGAAAATCACTAGTATGGTTTAGGAAATTAAATGGTTTTGATGATAAAAATAATTTGCAATGCTCCTTTGAAGGGTGTTTCTGTGAGAGCTGCAAGTTTTTCAAACACGAAATGTCACGGATTCTGATAGGCTATGCAGAGGTCTCTGTGTTTTTTCTGTTCTGTTTTAATGGTAGCATTTTAACTGTCAGACTAAAAGAGTATTCTGTGATTATCTTTTAAGCATCACAGAAATTCAAGTAAAGGGTACACACCTAAGTAAAATTAGCTATATCTGTATTTTTCTCTCTAGTGCCAAATGAATGCCTTAGCTACTCATAGTGCATGGTACTGTAAGTGAAGACCTGCAGCTTTTTTTTCTTTAATGAAAAGCATTATGATTATGTAGTAACATCAGATATAAACTAAAAAAAAAAAAACAGAAACAACCCCCCCCCCCCCAAACTTGTATGGTTTCAGTGGTCATTTTATGTATGTGTATTGTTTTGTGAAGTATAAGAGAAGGGTTGCAGTTGGATCAGTAGTAATGACCAAGCCAAAATTAGCACCTAGGGCCTTAAATAAAATAGATACCCCACGAAATGAAATAGTTTGAAGGGTGGGAGGGAATGGCAGGTGGGAAGCTTAAAAACTTTTTCCCCCAAGAATGCAAGATACTTTTACAGCTACTGTAGTTATTCTTCATGTTCTTCTTGCTTCAGCTAGGAATGTTTTGATGGTAAATTCTGTCACGGTAATATATTTCTGTTTTCCTAACCTGAGGTTTTTAGGATGGTTTAAAGGGAGGTGTTTGAGTGAGGCCTAATTTCAAAATTACCGGCCTTGCTCCTCCTGGTATGAACCAAGGAAAACACTGTACCTTGCTCTTGGCAGCTCTCATGGCCTGAAAGAGAAAATGCATGGCCTCAAGGTGAGTGAATCCCGCCTTTTCCACAGCTTAGATCAGACCCTGTGTTTTTCAGACTATGAGGCCCGCTTCTTTGATAGTCTGAGGAGTGGCTAGGATACTTGGTATTCAGTTGGTTCCATTATTAATGTATGATTTTTAAACACCAAGACTTAAAATATCAGATAATGTTGCATGTTTTAAAAACCATTTCATCCCTTTGGCTACCCAGGACCAACGCTATTTTAGATATTGTTTATTTATAAAAATGAGGATAATGATTATATGTACATATTCAGACATCAAAATTTAATGACAAGTGTTTTTGAGAAGGGATGAATGCTGGAGAAAGAACTGCTGATTGAAAGGCTGACAGTTGGAGAACGAATTTGAAGACAGTGGAATAAACTATGAACTCTGCTAATGGTAACAAATTTTTTTACTATAGTATAGTAGTACATTGTGCACTCTATTGCTAAGGATCTAATTTTGTCTTGTAAAATAAATCCAAATATGCATTGTGAAACATCTGTATAAAACCATTCTTGAAACAAGTGATCTACATGCCTGTTTTTTATTTGTTTTGGTAGAATTATTTTAAATATGTTTAGCCAAATCCTTCCCAAGCTTAAGGTTTTTTTGTTTTGTTTTGTTTTGTGTGTGCGTGCGTGTGTGTGTGTGTTTTAAGGAAAATAAATCGGTAAGAAAGATAATAGTTCTGTATCTCTGCTCATTGAGAACTCTAGGCTGTCTCCATTTCCAGCCACTTTCTGTTTATTGTTGGCAGAAATATGCTTCGGATTGTAAGTCTTCCTTGATAATACAAATTCAGTCAAAACTTCTTTGCCTTGCTCAGTAATTGTCCTACAAATTTGGCTGAACTAGAGGCCCAGGTGGATGAATACCTAGGCAAACCATGTGAAACTTAGGTGGGTTTTATACTTTTAATGGAGTTGGTGAAATTGAACTCTTGAACTTAGGTAGCTATTTAACTCAAGGAAAAGGCAGCAAATCCATCCCCTCAGTTGATAAAGAAGGGGGAAATTTTTGATGTAGGAACTGACACAACATAGTTTTCTTCAGTCTACCCTGGATGGCTCTAGCAGGCCACGGTCCAACTACCTTAAGGTTCTTTGCTGTGGGAACTTTAAACAAACCAACCAAAAAGTAAGCTTTGGGCTTGCTCATTTCTGGGAAGGGTTTTGTTGCATTATACTGATAGTTGATTAATAACTGATAATTATGAGAAACTTAGGTACGATAGCACTGTCTGAAGTAACATGATTTGGGGGCAGCAGCTCCCTATCAACTCTGCATTTGGCAAGTGTTTTTAAAAATTCAGATCCCAAGGGAACAGCACCCCGTCACCAGTCTCCACTGCAGTCTGAGGCAGCTACTTTATGGATAAGACCATTCTGGATTACACACGCAGAAGCATTTCTTTTTTGTAATGGGGCGGGGTGGGGAGTGAGTTGCTGGAGCTTGGGTTACAGTTTGCTGGGTTTAGAAGCAGCCAGTGATTGACCTAGTGAGTAGATGGATAAGAGTATAATAAAGGACTTGTTTTTATGGTAGCTTTTCGGTAAAAATCTTACACGTTCCTTTTTAGGCTAGCCAGGTATATCTGTGTACAGATGACTATTCTGTTTTCCTCACTGACTGTGCTGTAACATTAAAATGGATTAAAGAAAACAAAACTCTGCCTTTTGCTCTATGAAAAGTTACTAGTCCATAAGATGTTAAGCTGTGTGTTTATTCCTACTCTGAAAATGCACGGCTCTGCTCTGGATACCCTCTCTGGAAGGTAGAAAGCTCCTGGTCATGTATGGCACATCGCAGGGCTTTCTCATACATTTCTGGCAGATTTGCCTGAATCCTCAGATGGCCTGGGTTGTATGTACAGCATCCCCTCTCCCAAATATGGGATCTGACATAAATACACTGATAGTGATGATAGATGTATTAATTTTTAAAACTGTAAAGTAAATGTGGTCTCTAGTCCTAGGTTTGTGGTGTGTTCATTTGTGTTAATGTGCAGGGAAGGGACACTGACTTGATGGTTATGGGGAGCGTATCTTGATATGTGGGCAGGGGTGAGTATTGCTAAATTATTAACAGCTTTTCATTTAGGGGTGAGTCATATGATGAGTGGCCTAATCAGAAAAATGAAGGAGCGAAGATGCAAGCTTTGCCAAGTGATAAAGTAAACAAGGTTTTGTATCTTTTTTTAATCAGGTGTTGTAAAATTTGTGCATGGCTTTTTTTGTTGTGGCTTATTAGTAATTGGTAGAGGAGAAAAGATGAGGAAAACCCCTCAGCTTTGCTAACCAGTCTTTTCAGAGGTACATAGTTGGGGAGTAAAATCTGACTGGCCCTAATGTGTTGAAAAGATCCTATCCTTTATAATATTCACCCCATCCTGTAATCCTTCGTGTAGAAAAACGACCTTGTTGTATTCTAGTAACTCACTGTGATTTATAACAAACCAGTGATGTCATTCTATTGTGCACTTTTGTCAAACCATTTACGTGAATTTAATAAACATAGTAAACTTCCTGACTGCACCAGAGGTCTGTTAGTGATTTATATATTGCATGACATTTTCTATTTGAGTTTGACATGTAGAATCATTTTTAATTTCGTGGCAATTGACAGTCCTAATAGTCCAGCTAATTTGAAACTAACAATATTGCTGTGTAAAAGGAAAAAAATGGTGTTTGTGTTCAGTAAATATTTGAAAAAAAAAAAAAAAACCTGCCTTGAAGTTTGTGTCTTTATTGTGCAGTGTGTGTTAGTGGAGATGATCTTTTGTCGAATTCATTTAAAAAAGAGTTGTCAAAGTTATATGTGCCTGGGGAAAAAATTCAGATAGTAAAGAAAAATTCAAATAGTAAAAAACAAAAAAACCCAATGCCCTTCCCATCTCTACCTGCCTCCCATTTGGA
The DNA here is from genome assembly GCF_004348235.1 of Phoca vitulina. Taxonomy (NCBI): domain Eukaryota; kingdom Metazoa; phylum Chordata; class Mammalia; order Carnivora; family Phocidae; genus Phoca; species Phoca vitulina. The sequence goes on from NW_022589723.1 coordinate 33,716,761, forward strand.
CTCTTAAGAGGGCAGTCACTATTTACTAGTTTTTTTGAGTAGCTTCCCAGAATTTTTCTGTGCATAGGTATATTTTTTTCTCCTTTTCATTTATTAAAAATGCAAATGAACTTTCTCCTACTCTCCTCTGTATCTTGTGTTTTTCACTTAATATATCTTAGGTGGGGGCACCTGGGTGGCTCAGTCATTAAGCATCTGCCTTCGGCTCAGGTCATGATCCCAGGGTCCTGGGATAGAGCCCCGCATCGGGCTCCCTGCTCAGTGGGAAGCCTGCTTCTCCCTCTCCCACTCCCCCTGCTTGTGTCTCTCTCTGTCAAATAAATAAATAAATCTTTAATATATCTTAGGCTTTTTCATATGGGTATCTATAGTTTTTTTCTTCTTTAAACAACTTTATAGATTTAATTTTATGAGTGGGCTTAGCATTTATTTAACCAGACCTTGTTGTTGAACTTCTAGGTTTTCATTTTATTGATATTCTAAATAATGCTTCAGGGGCGCCTGGGTGGCTCAGTTGGTTAAGCAACTGCCTTCTGCTCAAGTAATGATTTCTGGAGTCCCAGGATCGAGTCCCGTGTCGGGCTCCCTGCTTGGCGGGGAGTCTCCTTCTCCCTCTGACCCTCTCGCCTCTCATGCTTTCTCTTTCTCTCTCATTCTCTCTCTCTCAAATAAATAAATAAAATCTTTAAAAAAAAATAAAGCTTCATTGAACACCTTTATGTTCTATATTCATAGAACAAATTCATTCCTAGCACTGGATTTTCTGGTTTGGTGGCTGAGTATTTAAAATTTTGGTAGAAGTCATTAAATTGCCTTCCATCTACCTATGCTATTATTGACATCAGATTTTACCTAATCATTTAGTTTTTGCCAAGATGCTTAATGAAAAATAGTATTTCATTGTTTTGATTAGTGTTCCTTTATTATGAATGAGGTTGACACTTTTTTTTTTAAAGATTTTATTTATTAGAGTGTGCGCACATGGGCGCATGAGCAGAGGGGAGGGGCAGAGGGGGAGAGAGAGAAGCAGGCTCCCTCCTGGGAGCCTGATGTGGGACGCACCTGACTGGACTGGGACCGGGACCGGGACCCTGGGATCAGGGCCTGAGCCCAAGGCAGATGCCCAACCGACTGAGCCACCCAGGTGCCCAACACTTTCATATATTTACTGACACATTTGTATTTCTTCTGCTTGCTTTTGGGTTGTGGTCTTTTTCTTACTAGTTAGAAATTCTTTGGAAGTTTAAGGAAATTTTTCCTGTCATATGTCACAGCTTATAGTTTGTTTTCTGATTTTGAATATAGTAGTTTTATATCAGAAATTTACATTTTTATGTAGTCAAATTTATCATAATTTTTTAAAATGGAGTCTGAATTTTGTATCTTGCTTGTCTCCATTCCAAGATCATAAATCTTTTTTACCCATGTTTTTTTCAAATGCTTTTATGGCTTCTCCCTTCCACGTCTCTTCTCCCTTCTTCCCCCCCCCCCTCCTTTTCTTTGGTTTAAATTTTTTATCTACCTGGAATTTATTTTATTTTTTATGTTTTTGGAATTTATTTTCATGTAAGGGATCCAGCTAGCCAAAGACTTCCTTAATTATTTTCCACTGAGTTCAATCATAAACCAAATTTCCATAATATAATTGGATCTTTTTCTGGGTTCTTTTTTCTATTCTGTTGATCTGGCCGAGTGAAGGAGCTCTGGGGATTATTGTCAAGGCTGTATCACTTACTAGCTCTGTGACCTTGGGCAAGTTACTTTTCTATCCAAGCTTTAGTTTCTGTAAATTGGGACAATAATATTTAACTTGGACTGTGATGAGCAAATGAGAGAATCAAGATGCTTACTTAACAAAGTACCTGACACATAGCAGTGAAATGCTTGGTAAATGTTAAATATTAACACTAGTGGGGCTAATATGTCTTCATTTGCCTTCTTTTGCGGAGGGAATCCAATTCTTTTATTAGTGTATGTTTTTTTTTTTTCCAGATGAATTTTGGTGTCCTGTTATGTTGAAAGATGATTTTATCATTGAGTTTAATAGATTAGGGAGACTGTCTCTGTAAGTCTGAGCCTTTTTATCCAAAGGAAAGATAGTCCCATTTAGTGAAGTCTTAACGTCTCTTAGAGACTTTTTTTAAAGCCTTTTTTTTTTTTTTTAATGAAGTTCTTACAAACATCTTCCTTTTATTATCAGGTTCTTTGTTTATATTATGGATAGGAATTTTTTTCCCATTACGTATACTTCTAAATAAATGTTAATGTTTTTACATAGGCATCTTAATGGATTTGCCTTTTCTTAAAAAATGAAATTTTTCACTTGCTTCTTTTGGATGTCCCAGATACACATCATTTTTTTTAAGATTTTTATTTATTTGACAGAGAGAGAGACAGCGAGAGAGGGAACACGAGCAGGGGGAGTGAGAGAGGGAGAAGCAGGCTTCCCGCCGAGCAGGGAGCCCGATGCGGGGCTCGATCCCAGGACTCCGGGATCATGACCTGAGCCGAAGGCAGACGCTTAACGACTGAGCCACCCAGGCGCCCCTACACATCATTTACAAGTAATGATTATTTTGCCTTCCCATTTCAGTATTCATATTCTGTATTTCTTTCATTTGCCTAATTAACGTTGTTAAGGTTACCCCCAGAGTATTATCATATGGTGGTATTAGAGCACATCCTCCGCACGACCGTGTTTTCAAATTTAGATTTAGGGTAGCTTTCCCATCCCTTTATAGAGACCTGAGAACACCAGTTAGTGCAAGTCTCTTTTTATAGCTGAGGTTGTAGACCCAGAAAAAAGTGACTTGTCCATTCAAGGTCACACAAGGATTGAATGTTAGAGCCCAGGGTAAGCTCCGGCTCTCGACCCAGTGAGCAATGCTCTTCGACTCTCAGACTGTCAGGCCGGTACAGAGCTCCCCTTAGCATCTCTGCCAGGTGTGTACTGGCTGCAATATCCAGGTGGCCTCTGGAAATCACCCAGACAAATTCTAAACCTTTTTTTTTTTCTTTGTTTCAAGTTAACTTCTGCTCTATTAAAGTAACATGACCAGACTAAAGAAAATACTGGTAGTAATGTATTTCATCAGATGCTTGATCTAGAAAATGTCAACATGAGAAGCACATTTCAGGTGGTTCGTAAAGACTTAGCATGTTGGCAAGCTTAGATAAAATTTTCTATTCTAATTCCCCTGTGCTTTGTACATTTGGTGTGCTTGGTCTGTCCTGAGAGCAGGACCGGAGTTGTGTTCCGGCCTCCAACAGAGGTGCTGTGCCACGACGTGCATACCAAAACAAGAAAGATGATCCCTGCCCTCGATAAGCTTGTCATCTAGCTAGATGCCCCTATCTAAAATCTGATTTTCTATTTCTCATCAGATTTTAACTTTAATTTCCCAAACAGAAGTCCATGATGTTACCTTTTGACTCTGGCTTGGGCCATTTTCTGAAAACATTTCAGAAAACATTATCATTTGAGTTGTTGTTTGTCATTTTTGTACGTAGTGCCAGGGAGATGAGGACAAAGAGTGCGCACAACTGATTAGAAAGGACAAATCCATTAAGGAATGGTGTCCCCCTTTTAAAAAAAAATGTTCTGCTCGTACCCTACTTTGAAACTTGGGAATAGTATCCCCTTTTTTTTTTTTTTTTTTAAAGATTTTATTTATTTATTTGAGAGAGCGAGAATGAGAGAGAGAGAGAGCATATGAGAGGGAGGAGGGTCAGAGGGAGAAGCAGACTCCCTGCTGAGCAGGAAGCCCGATGCGGGACTCGATCCCGGGACTCCAGGATCATGACCTGAGCCGAAGGCAGTTGCTTAACCAACTGAGCCACCCAGGCGCCCTAGTATCCCCTTTTTTAAGAAAATGTTCTGCTCATACCCTACTTCGAATCTTGTGAGTTTGCTAGGTACAAATTAGTCTGTATCTTATTGAAAAGTTTCAGAGCCCAGGTGCCAGGCTTCTAACCCCCTCTCCACGCTTAACCAGCAAAACTCCGTTCCTGCTTCAGTTTCTGTTTGGAACATGGTGTCCTACTTCAGTGTGATGTCAAAGCTAACGGAATGGATGGTGACACAGAAGCACTGGCATAATTTTAATGTGGTCAGTTAAGCTGGACTGCCCTCTGCATGGAGCCTAGCTGATGTTAATACTAATATTAGGATAATTTTTTGGGATTTCAAAAAAATAGTAAGAAGTAGTGCAAAATAAAGGGCTGACATGATACTAACTGAAGGTAAAAACAGGCCAATGTGGTGGTGACTGAAGACAGGAGACCACTCACCACTAAGTTAAGCCACCCAAGGCATATCTGGTGGTGGAGAGACCTGGCCACTTTATTGTTTGGGGTGAGGTGTGGTTAGAGTGAGTCATGCCGGAAAAGGACCATGAGTAAGCTGGCCGTTTCTCTTACAGGGTGCTTAGCATCTTGGGACTTGAGGCCAGGGGGACTGACGGAAGGCTAGTGTCATATTCTGGGGGAGCACTGACACTAAAAACTCTTGAATGCTGATGGAGGTAGCAACTTGTCTTTTAAAGACCTCTAGGAAAGGTCAGTTCCATACCTTCTGTCAGAAGCTCTTCCACATTTATTCTCCCTCTCTCTGTTGTGTTTGTGTTAGCACTTTGCCCCTTCCACCTGATAGCTGTCTGTTAAAAATACCACCTTCCTGAACAAAAGGAAAACCCGGAAACTCCACTCTTTGTGCTGGAAGGACACCCCTGGGCGGGTTTTGCTGATGACCACTGCCACCGAGATCCAAGGGCAGCTGAGAAGGGCTACACTGCTCAAGAAACTGACATGGAAGTCTAGACAATAAGAGCATATTGTGGCTGCAGATTTCTGGATCCGTAAGTTTAATGTGCTTGGAATTACCTCACAGAAATGGGATCTGTGAGGTCTGGGGTGGAACTTAGTTCGTGGTTCTGATCTGGGCAGCTCTGGGATCCCACTTTGAGACGCTCAGCTCGGTATAGATCATGTGCTCAAAGAGGCACACTTAGTCCTGCAAGCTTACGTGCCCACACCATCTAATGCCAGAAAGAAGCAGCACTCTTGCCTGGATTTCTTTTCCCTGCTCAGCTGGCTGGATGTGAAGGACCCAGAACTGAGGTCCACTTCCCTGCAGAGCACTGGGCACTGGTGGCACAGGGCTTGAGGCCTCTCTTGAGGCCATCCAAGGCCTGCCCCTCAATTTCTGGATCTTTTCTGGGAACCCCCATCCCACCTGGGGTCTCACCATGTTAGAAGAGCAGTGAAGCCTCACAGAACATCTCTCACGATTCATTTCACAACTCCTGTGTTTTTCCTCTACGAGACGGTGAGCCTAGAACTAGGGAAATCCGGACAATCCACGGACCAAATTCTGAAACCATCATTTGTTGGTATTTGGTTTATAAGGGTCAAACCTTGCCCCATGTTTTTCGCCCATGCGATTGTTTGCTATAGTCTTGCTTAAGCAAGTACCACGGGGCCACCCAAAAGTCAAAGCAGCTTGTTTAGAGTAATGCCTAGGATGGCTGGTAATGCCTTTAAAACACTGAACCCTTTTTAAGTTGGCTACATTTCAGATTAGCACACTTGAGTTCAGCCCTCAGCTCCATCATAAATAATTATTCTTTTTTTTTATATAAATAATTGTTCTTGACTACAGAATAGAGCATTGCTAATAATACCCATCTGTGAACCACAATATGAATTTTATGTTGATTGGAGGTTGCGTTTTGGTCTGCTTGCTGCTAAATGCCAAAATTGCTTCAGAGACTATTTGTCTCTCCTCCAAACAATAGCAAATGTGTTCAACTTCTCCAAGAGTCCCTTGGGGCTCTGGATATGCAGGAGAACTGGGTGAACTCTGCAGCAGATCCCATTCCAGAGACTTGCTGGAACAAGAAGGTCTTCCCAACTCCAAGCTGGAGTCGGTTAACTTGAACATTAGGACGACAGTATAGTTCTCATTACTCGTAATGGAAGGTCACCTGGGCATGTTAACCCCTTATTTGTTTTCTAGCCTATATATTTACCTTCTTGTTGACCTCCACTCTGCACATTAGTCATGGGGGAGGGGAAGGGGGGGAACTCTGAAACAAAGATGGTGCCCTCCCAACCAATTAAATCTGGATCTGGGGGTGGGCCCTTGCATAGGTATCTTTCCAAGCTCCTGGGCCTGAAGAGCACTGCTCTAGCATGAGCTTTGCTCCCTAGGAAATGCATCTTCTCTGTGGCCCCACCAGGTACTCTTTAAGGTCCATCTCCAACATTTATACCCCAGAGCAGATAAATTCCGAAAGGGAAAATTGATAAGAGAAAGAGAAGAGAGACACAAGGGGAGGGCTTGAATTCCTTGAAGTTACAAGTTATGCCTTTGACCATCCAGTTCTTGCCGTAGGGCTGGGGGGGGGGGGGGGGCATGGACAGACCATGGAGCCCTGGGGGAAAAGGCTGCCCCTGAAGGCCCAGAGGTTGGATTTGGTCACTTCTGGGCTGCCTGCAGTGTGGGTGCACATAGCGGTTTTTAAAATGTGACTACCAATCCCTAAAAGGCAGGTTTCACATGAAAGCATTCTCAGAGTTGATGGTGCTTGACAGAAGACTCGGTGCTAAGTCATATGACACACTTGTGAGTGTGGGTTCATCAAATTTCCTTTAGTCAGGTGCTCAGCTCATGAGGGTAAGGCTCCAGTGAAACATGATTGTGTTTCCCCTTCTGACTGGGGGTTCACCATTTGAGAAAAAATATTCCCATCGTTACTTTGTATCAGTGCCTTCTCCTTCCATAAGACCCCTGAGGCTGGGCTATAATGACTGGCTTGAAAGAGAGAGCAATCCTGGGATGAGTTTGGATTTTGCTGTGGAACCTAGGGCTATCTCTTAACTGCACTGGTTCTGAGTGTCCTCATCTATGGGGGAACAAGAGCAAATAATTTCTAAGGTTCCACTTCCGGCTTCTTGGGATTCCAGTAGCACAAGATTAGAATGGAGACCACTTGGTTTAAGAGCAGTCTGTGTGTAAAGGTGAAGAAACTCAAGTCAGGGTGTCAGGTGAGCACTGAAATGCTAGCCTGGAGAAATCTAGGAGGCCAGAGAAGGAAGGGCTGGAACTAAGGGCCTGACGCTTCAACCATCCAAACAGTGAAGATGGACCTGGTGGTCTTGTGAGGGAGGAAGTGCTCCATCACCGCAGATGTCCATCCCAGACCAGGCAGCCATTTGGCGGGGATGGTGTAGGGAGCGAAGGGTGGACAAGTCCCTTCTCAACATTGAGAGATAATGGGAAAACGGGAGGGGCCCCGCATCTACCTCCTTTCCTTCAGAGAAAAGAGGTTGGTTCCCCAGGACATGCCCTTCCCCCAGAATGGGATGACAGCACCTTGGTTGTTTTCAATCACTGTATTTTTTTTTTTTAATTTTTAAAAATATTTACGACAGTAAAGGTCGTACTATGTGACGGGGGGACAGATGCCTTTGATGCATCCCCCTTTCATTTCTACCTCAAAACAAGATTAAGGCATAAATTACTCGCTGGGCACCGGGCGTGCCTGTTGTCCCCAAGGCGCCGTCACTGGTGGTACCACTTGTCCCGTGGGCCCGCGGATCAGATATTTGCCACCGAGCTTGCACACACTCCGGTGTCCCTACACCGGCTTTATCCGGTGCGTTCCAGAGAGGACCCCTCAGCAGCGCCGGCTGAGCCCTTCTCTCGTGCACGGTGGGCGGAAGGGAGGGATGGGAGGCTGTGTGTGTGCGTGTGTGCGTGTGTGCGTGTGTGCGTGTGTGCGCATGTGTGCATGTATGTGTGTGCACGCAGTCGCGCGCGCAGGGCGGTGGGTGACGCAGGGAGGGGAGGCTCGCCCCGCTCCCCCGGGAAGACCAAGTGGGGACGCGGGACCCGGGGAGTGCGTGTGCGCCGGCTCCCGCTGGGCACTAGGAGCAAAACCGGCTGGCGGGGTGCGCGGGGGTGCGCGGGGGGTGGAGGGCCCGCCTGCCTCCCCATCTCGGGGGTGGGCGCCCCATGTTCTGCGTCCCAGCTGCCCATCCATCACAGTCTCCGCGTCCCAGGGTCCTTCTTCATCCCTAGCCAGCAGCTGTCACCATCGAGCCCTTGGGCCCTGGTTCATTCAGGGGCAGCCCCGGGGACCTATCCTGTCCGAGGAAGGGGCGAGCGGGACTCGGAGCCTTGAGCAGCGCGGGGGGTGGGAGGACAGCACAGAATGCAGATCTGCTGCCCCCCCTCGGGGTCCTTCTGGGACTCGAGGCCTGGAGTGTGCAGAGTGGGTTTGCAGGGCAGTCTTCCTCTCCCGGTTTCTTCTGAGGATGGGACGGGATGGCTGGAATTCCTAGCACCTTAGTGGCCGGGGCAGCAAATGCCCCCACAGAGCCTGGGGGAGGCTTTGGGGTGCCGTGGGAGGGGTCCCTCTAAATCACCAGGGCTCTGTGTTGGAGGTGTCTGGGCCTCCCACTAGAGCAAGCCCTCTTAACACTGGCTTGAGTTCCTTTCAGAGGGTGCAGCCTTGGTCTCTCAGGAGATGAGGTCAAGTGCAAAGCGAGCTGGCGGTCTTCACCCCCACTCAGTGGGCCCTGGGCCTGGGCCTGCACACTGCCTGGACTGGCGTCCTGGCCCCCATCGACTTGCAGCCTCCTCTGAGCCTCACTCCAGCACTCTGGGGGTGGGGTCCAGGCCAGGCTCCCTCCTGCGCTTGGCACTTTTAAAGAAGCCGAGCTGTGGGCGGCAAAGGGAGAAGTCTCAGCGGTGGGCAGGGCGGACAAGGCCTGTCTCCCCTCCCTGCTTCCCTTCACTGACCCTCCTAAGGCTTCTTCCCGAATACCCCAGCTAACATGGAGTACCCCCCAACCCCCAGCCCAGCAGGACTCCCTTGGTGGGCCGCACACTGGGCCACTTAATTGGTGAGGTGGGGGGGCTGCAATGGAGTGGATGAAGCCTGGGTCAGGAGGCAAGAAGTCGTGCTGTGTGACCCTGTCCCGGTCAACACCCCTCTCTGAGCCTCCCTCCCCTCATCTATAATAGGAGGAGGTTGAGACCAGGGGCTCTCCACCTGAGGCTCAAAGACAGAGAAGGCTTTGGGGGCCTTGCTGGCAGCCTGACACTGTTCGAGAAATTTTGTGGCTCTGTGTGCTCGCTTCTTTTTCTAATAAGAGGAGACCTAGCTTTCATCAGGTTCCTAAAGGGACCCACAGAAGGGTCAGAGCCACAGGTTGCGGGTCCTCTGGTGGCCCTAGCCAAGCTGTCCCCTTGTGGTGAGAGACGGATGTTTCGGTAGCAGGCAAGTTCTGGCGAGGAGGCTGGGTGGGCGCCAGCTCCCATGGGGAGAATGTGGGGACTGGCCCCAGAGGCTAGAGCCCCTGGCCTGGGCCAACCTGCCAGGATGCTGCTCCCCACCACCTGCCTGCTGGGGCCTCACCTTCCATAGTGCCAGGACCAGCAGGGCCAGCAGCAGGAGGCCCCCCAGGGTGCTGCCCACAATGATCCAGATCGGGATCTGCCAGTCTTCTTGCTTGGAGATCTCAAATGTGATCTGCAAGGGGAGGAGGGCGCCAGGTCAGCAGCATTACTGTTCCGGGGCCCCGGGGGCAGCCAGGCGTCAGGGGATAGCTAGCGCCTGGTGGCATCTGCTGGAGGGATGGGTGGCACCCGGCCTGCAGAGGCCCCAGAGCCCCCAGCCCTTGCACAACGGACACGGGACTTAAGGGACCCAGGTGATCCTGCCTCCTCTTTGAGACACTTTCCGCCTTTGGCCTCGGGCCACTCTCCACTCCCCCTGGATTCTCCTACCACGTGGGCTACTTTTTCTTATTTTCTCTGCTGCTTCATCACCTCCCAAACTTCTAAATTTTGGTGTGTCCCGTGGCTCTGTCCTTGGACTTCTGCTTTAACCGACAGTCACTTCCTGGTGAGCTCGGGGCCGTATTCCCTGGTAGGCACCGTGGGCCCAGGCCCCTTCGTGCTTTTAGGGGCCCTTGAAAATGTTCTATAATTTCTTTTAAAATTAGAAGAAAAAAATATAATTTTGCTTGGATTATGTTTGTCTTTATATGGACACTGCCATAAAATAATAATTTAAATTAATTTTTTAAGGAGGAAGGGGCTCCGAAGGCAAAGGTGCTCAGGGCCACGGAGGGCTTAACGCAGCCCTGGGCAAACTCCCTCCAACGCAGGGCTTTTCCCGCTCCCCGCGGACTGCTGTCACCTGGCCTCTCCGCTAAATTCCAGACTCATATGCTACCGTCTCCTGGCCTGCTTGGCGTCTTTAACAGGTCCCCAAACAGACTCTTGATCCCACTCCTCACCCTCAAACCTCCTCCTTCACCGCCTTTCCCACGGAAGCAAATGGCCGCACTGTTCTTTCTTGCTGTTGCTCAGGCCCGAAACTTCGTAATCGGCACTGACTCCAGCAAAGTCTGGCCGTTCTACCTTGGAAGCACCGAGAATGTGGCCAGACGTCCCCCTCCAGGGCTACCTCCTTGGACGAGCACCCTCCTCTTGCCCTGGAGACCGTAAGAGACTGCCTCCCAGCCTCTGAGTCGCCCTCTGCAGTCTGTTGTCGGCATGGCAGCCGGAGGAAGGCAGATTTATTCTCTGCTCTGCTCTGAGCCTCCAGCTCAGAGCGGAAAATAAGAGTCGCTGTCCTGGCCCGCAAGGCCCTATACTCTCTGGCTCTGCTCACCTCGCTGGCCCCATCTCCTCCTCTCCCCATCGCTCTCTCTCCTCCAGCCCTCCAGCTACCCGGCCTCCAACGTGCCAAGCACACGCACACTGCAGGGTCTTGTCCTTGCTGTCCCTTCTGCCGCCATGGCTCCCCCACCCCGCCCCAGATAGCCACATGACACCCCCGTTCTTCATGCTCTCTGTCTGATGTCAGTTTATCGGGGAGGCTCTTCCCAATCTCCTCGTATAAAATAGCACCCCCCGCCCCCCTTTTGCGCCTGTTGTTTTTCTGGGCAGACCTCATCACCACTTGACACTGATATATTCCTGTGTCTTGCCATTCTTCCCATCTAGAATGTCAGCTTTGTCTGTGTTGGTCACTGTTCTGTCTTCAGGGGCTGGGACAGAGGAGGAGCTCAGACAACATGGCGGGTGACTGAATGAGTGAGCCCCCCTGGCTTGGCCACCGACTCACTGTTCATTCAACTTGAAGCCAGTCAGGGCCCCCTCTCTGCCTTATTTCCCACAGCCTCAGTTTCCATATCTGAAAAATGGGGGGAGCGTAACTCACAGTGCTTTGAGGAGTGAGCCAGAGCGCGTGCCAAGTGTCTGTTACAGGGCCTGGCCCAGAGTCAGGGCTCAACAAACGGCCAGTGTCTTCTACGTTCTCTTTCCACCCACGAAGGCTGGGACCTTCTCCGCCTCCCCACCCCTGACAGTAGCTCACAGCCAAGCCAACGGGGGCCTTAGATCCTGGGTTGCGGGATTTCTAAAAGAGAAGTGAGGCATCCAGAGAGGATCAGAGGGATTTTTTGGGGGGGAGGTGGGAGTGGAAGGAGAAGGAGAATTCACTTAGAAGACATGAACTAGTGTAGAGAGAGGGGTCGTGTGTGTGTGTGTGTGGGGAGGTGGGGGTGCCCATACAACGCCTCCTCTCTCTCGGTTGCCTGCAGAATTCCAACACATCTCTTCAGATTCGGTTCAAGTGGACTGTCTCCAGAAAACTTTCCCTGGACATCCCTCCCTCTGACTGCCCCCCCAGGCCCAGCACCTGTGCTCACCCCCAGATCGCAGCCATGCTGTTATCCTCATCCCCTTGTCTGCTTAAATCATCTCTGTACACCCTGGGGGCCCGAGTCATGGGAGGAACACCCACCAAATGTTGGATGAATGAACAAATAAAACTGCTCCTTAGGTGGGTCCCCTGTACCTGCTTCCCTTCTGCCTGGCAGCCCCCCACCCGGCTTACGAGCGGTATGTGTGCGTTTGATTGAGGTCTGGCTTCCTGTCCATGCCGAGTTTGCTCTCCAGCGTCCCCACGGTGGGGCTGGGGGTTCACTTGGCCTCTGGTACAGGAGCTGCTCTCAAGGAACGCGGCCGCGGCCGGTGTGGGATGTGGCCAGTGGAGGGCAGCAGTGTCCCATGTCCCAAGCCCCTCTCCAAAAGACTGGGCTTTTCTTCAAGACCCAACTTCTCATTTTCTCAGGAGAGCACTGCACGAAGCCTCACCCCCTTCCTGCGCCCTGATTCCAGCCGGTCTGGTCTGCGACAATCCGGCTTTACCCAATTCAAAATGAGTCCCAATACAGAGACGTCTTGCATCCCTTGTTCTTCATGAATTCAGTTCACCCCAGACTCCTAAAGCCCAGCGTGTGCATTTCCTTAGATTTGAGGTGAGAATGGCTGGGGAGGAGAGCGGTGGATGGTCATCCTGCCTCACTGCTGGTGGAACCCATCAG